>NC_141554.1:57276323-57428088 GCF_021556685.1 Rattus norvegicus
AGGTGTCCTATTCTGGCAGAAGAATTGGGTACTAGCATGCTTTATTTTGTAAAGATTTATTTGAGAGTAACAAATCTTATGATAATAGTGGTATTTAATCTAATATGGAACAGAGCATTGGAAAGCTTCCAGAGATACAGATCTTTTGTAGTTTTCTTAAACAAAACCCTTGTTTTCTCCTATCTGGCATATTATTTCAAACTGAATCTAGCATCGGCCTTTCATTTTGTTTATTCACAAGTGAGACAGGCTAGCAGTGTTCTTGGAGCCCCTCTGCTTTCTAACCTAAGTACATGAGAACTTACTCACAGAATGTCCATAAGAGACTAGGGGAACATCCACATAGGAGACGGGGAGGGTGAGGGGGATGTTGGCCTGGAAACCGGGAAACGGAATAACATTTGAAATGTAAATAAGAAATACCCAATTTAATAAAGATGGGGGGTAAAAAAGAGAGACAAAGTGGTAGTGCGTAAGATGGCATTGGCCAAATGGATTTTTGTGGATCATTGGAAATGATCCTAATTAGTATATTGCTCTGTATTTACAAAGCAAGAAGTGGGAGCCATATTATTATCTTCATTTGGAAGTGTTTTTGAAGGCTTTATACTTAGATTCATTTTTGGAGTAATTTTTATTAATTCTTGGTTTTGAATTTCTTCTCTGACCAGCACTTTCTTTTGGCTTGTTTTCTGATGTAGCAAGTGCCTCTTGTGCTTTTCCAGAATTCTAATTATTACAAGTTCTTATATTTATGCATGCTGCACTAGGTGCGATGTACTTTAATAGAAAATATAATTTGAAATTATCCTCGAGGTTAAGAATTAAATCAGACTTTTGTGTAAGCTTGCAGTAAACTACTTTGAATTTACATGCCTATTCTTCCTGGTGTATTTTGCTCCAGGGTCTTGTATTTGCTTTCTTTTTATGTACACTACCACTGGACCAACTATTATCATGGAAAATATTACTAACATACTTTCCTCGCTGGTCAGCTTTAGCTTATAGACTCATATAATTGAAAGCCTGCTCTATTTCAGAGTATACTTACAAGCCAAACAATCCAAGCATTAAATTATCTTTATTTACAGTTATGATTTCAAAACAAACCTTCACAGCTTCCTAGTAATTGATTATTCTAAGATTCTATAAAAAGAACAGATTAAGTCTCCAAAATAAACGTAATAAAAACTCACAGGGGAATCTTTGGATCTGCCGGTTGAGTTGAATAGTCATCTCTTTTGTTTTCACATGAAATGTGAACATATTTTACACTTGACCTAGACAACATTGCTCTCATAGTTTATACTTGACCTAGACAATTTGGTAAGACCTTTATCACTCAAGGAAGGCTTTCAGTTCTCTGGTTGTTTGATGTAGTGTGTGGTGATTATCTTACTACAATATTTCTTTGTTAAAAAAAAGAAAAATAAAAATTTCCAGCACATTTTCTATGGAAGCCTTTGTATGTGTTTATATATATATATATATATATATATATATATATATATATATATATATATATATATATATATATAAATGAAAATCAAACATTTTTCTCTTCATGCCAAACATAGTTGTTGTTGAATGCTTTTTAGGTATTAGGCTAAACCAGAGTTCTCTCCAAGTATATTATTTACTTCTGAATTTGGGGTTCATACCTTCCTTTATGTAAGTCCTTTCTGTGTCAGGAGAGAAGTGGAAGAAACCTTTGATTATATTCCAATTAAACAGAAACCACAAGTCCAAACAGGTTTTTAGAGCATTTTCTTTTTGGGTAAGGAAGATATAAAAATTTCCCAGATAATGAATAGATCAGATATGAAGTATAAAAAACATTAACCTTTCCAAAAATTCTAGCCTGTCCAATGAAGCAAAGGTATGTTTTTATTTTTTGTACAGACCGCTCATGCTCACTTTTCCCTCCTGTTTGCCTGTCTGATTTACAAGTATATTAGCCTCAGTAAGAATTAGTCTGGATACCATGACATCTTCCTGAATTTATTCTTTTAAAAACGTTTATATGACGCTGATTCATTCTATTTTCTCTATAAAACACTAGCATAATCCTGCTGTTAAGTTAGTAAAATAGTTTAATACATGACAAAATAGTTTAATACATGACATTTTAAGAACTGCTCAAATGATGTAACCCCATTGGAACTGAAATTATTGGCTGTAAATGTACTAAGAAAACAGTTTCCATTCAGCTCAAAGATACTAGTCAATGTCATAGATACGTGTAAGCTATTTTTAGTTTTAAATCACATAGTACTAAGATAACCTTGGAACTCTAATATACGAACATTTATAAGTTAAGAGGGTGTAATGCTATGTAGACTCCCTCCCCATACCTTTTGTGTTAATGAAACTTCCTAAGGAAGTTTTTATTTGATCTTTATTGGTAAATTTATTAAGTAAAGCAGAAATCATCTCTCAAATCTTGATTTAAAATACCTGATGCTGTCTTATATTCAGGAGCACCTACTTGTACATTATCCATAGACTTGGAATAAAGTCATTCTAAGCCAAGTATATAAGTTAAGTGTGTGGTGGGGTCTATTTCTCCATTAATGGGTGGTATCTATGACTAATCACATTTTCTGCCTTATAGGCCTGCCTCGTCCCCCCAGCTTTCACACGATGATACTCATTCACGCATTGAGCATTATGCTAGCAGGTATGAGACTAGTTGAATGCCAGGCAAATATTGGTTGAAATAACTAACCAAGGAACCTAACCTATAATAATTTTAAACAAATATTTTCTTTCTTCCTCAATCTTTTCTGATCTCTACTAATCAACTTGCCCTCTAACGTGCATGCCATTCTACTGCATGGAGGTGTTCAACACCAACAACAGCATGGATCCAGACCAATCTTACTTGACCCTGGCCTTTCAACGTTTCTGGTAGCTTTGTTGCATTTTGTATTCTGAACACATTTGCTAAATTGCCTTACAAGTCCTCTAACCTCCTTAGAAACCTACTAGAGTACATATATTAATCTGTGGAGAAAGAATACTGTGTTACGTAAACAATATATCACTCACTGGCCTTTTATTTCTGTTTCTTTTACATGATGTACTTTAAGAAGATAACAACTTTCTTAACTCTTGGACCTTTCTGTACCACCTTCTTAATATTTTAGAGAACTTTTATACTTAAACACTGAACTAATTATATCTTGTGCTGGTTCAATAAGTCTATTCAACTTTTCCTGATTGTCAAAAGACTTTATGATTAAATTGGTGGCAGAACACATAGAAGACTTACTGTGAATCCATCCTTTAGCAACATCCTGATTACTGGACATGCTCATCAATTGTGGCAAGCATCACCTAGCTATATACGACTATCATTAGTGAAAAGGCATTGTGTTAAAAGACAAGGGGTAGTGTAAGGTGTGGTTTTGCTCTTAGGGAAGATTTTCTTTTAAAAATAAAGACCTGTTCTCAGTGAAAGGAAGATTGATCTGTTGGGGCGAAAATCCCAAACAAAACACCAACAAAATACACCTTCCCATAGTTTTTACATTAGACATACAGAGCTACTAAATAGCCACTTCGACTGGTTAAGAAAACACACACATCCTTTAATTTGAAGGATTTCTTTCTCCTCTTGCCATGAGTTATTCTTTAGTTTTCAGGAATGTTCACTTAGGTCTTGAATAGATTCTAAGAAATCACAGAAGTTTTAATGAGCTTTTACGTTTTTTATCAGGCTAGCAGAAATGGAAAACAGCAATGGATCTTATCTAAATGATAGCATCTCTCCTAATGAGAGCATGTAAGTATCGCATCTCTTTTTACAAAATCTTCATGACGATGAATTGCTTTGAAGGATGTAGAGGTAGGATAGTATAGAATATAGGAATTAGCATCATATTCATTTGATCTCTCAAAGAGTCATTCATTGACTTCTTTCCTTAATTCTTAAAAACCTGGCACAGAATGAGCTCACATAAATACAAGCAACAATCTAGAGTACCAAAAAAAAAAAAGATTTTGCCTTATTTACATTTATTTAATGTCATATGATTACAAATTACTAACTCCAAATCACTTTGGCCACACTAGAAAAAAGAATAAGGTGATATTTGAAAGTAATAACTAAATAGGACTTCCTCTATTCATGGGAAGTGGAAATAAGATCTCCATATGTAATTGCTGTACCCATACACTGTTAGGTTGGCATTTTCCTTCATTGGATTGTGGTTTAGCATCATTATAGAAAGGCAGTGTTGTAAAGAGTTTGCAGGTGAGGAAAGACAAATGCAGGTCTCAGTTTGTCAGTAGGGTGATAAGCCAGCTGGGTTAGACTGTAGGAAGGAGATGTGTTATTGTTACAAATGGCCAAGAACCTCCTTGGCACTCAAACAGAGGCATCATCAACAGGCATGGGTAGTGCTCATAGTACAAAACACAGAGGAACTTTACCATAATCCAGGTAGATGACATTAGGGAGGGAGAGAAGTGAGCTTATGGAAGAAATAGAGGGTCCACTCACTGAACAAGTAATGTGGAGAATAGCAACTAAGCTAAAGTTCAGTGATGCTTTCAGTTTGATAAGCTGTGGTAAGAGAATGGTTTAACATCTTACTGTGGAGAATAGGTACATGAAAGCATGCTAAAGATCCTGTGTTGTTTGTATGGGAACCTAGAGTCTTATCTCCAGTTAGAAAAGGACCTTCCTAAGGATTAAGCCAGAGGAAATTGTATAAAAGTAGGATTTCTATATAATTGTTGAATACCATGTAACCTAGACCATAGAGGAGATCAAGGTAATGAGAGAGAAATCAACACTCAGACATTTACTTCAGACAACTCTCCTTTTTCCGACTAAAGCTGGGGTGCCATTATGTAATCTTCCCACAGGAACTGTGTAGCTAAAGAACCACGTCAATCTAAAGGCGTCAATGATCTGCTTCTTTGGCTCCCTCATTTTGATATTTGATGCTCTTAACTTTCACATGGGTTCAGACTGTATCCATATGACAGCCTCTGGCAGTCACGGACTGCCAAAGAGAATAGGAAGACAAACTTGATCACTGTTAAATATGGGAAGTGCTAGCAATAAAATTTCAGAATTTGAGGAGGGGAATAATACATTAGCTATGCAATAAAGTCATGATTATTTTATTTCACAACAAAATTCAGCTTTAGCTCATTCTGAGGACATGCAATCCATTTTCACTCTATTGTTTGGCAAAATACCATTATTTAGACCCAGTTTGGATGGGTCAGCTGATTTCATTTAAATGCTTTTAATGGCAATAATAATGGTAATATTCACTATTATCATTATTTTTGTGATGATAAGGATTTATCTTAGGGTCTTGATGCATGCTAGGCAAGTACTCACCCACTGAGATATATCCCTGCCCTCCAATAATTAGTTAATTCATTGTATCTCCACTACTTATCTGACTTCATGAACCAAACATGGATGCTTTATGGACATTCTCCTAAGGACTTGATATTTTAAAACAGAATTAGGTGGGTATGGCATGCTAGTAATGAAGGCGCATGCCTGAACTCTCAGTACTCAGGACGCTGAGACAGAAGGACTGTGAGTTTGAGGCCAGCCTGGTCCATACAGAAATTCCCCCTTGAAAAATAAAATTAAATGGATATGCCAAAGGGAGTAGACGAGCATCATCTTAATGAAATGTAAGCAGAAACAAAGCACTTTACTCTCCCTTCAAGAAGAAAATGAAGTTTCTAGAACTTGGCGCTACAGTGGAGTTCTCAAAAACTTTGAGTACGTCAATCTGAAAGTAATTCCTCCTGAGGGTTTTTTAGAAAGTTCACACATTCCACAAGACTGCTGCTGCTTCTCAGTATATGCCCAGCTCCAATTAATGCTTTAGGTTTAGTGAGGAATGAGTTGTTCTTGTCCTCTTTTAATCAGTCATCTTAATTTCTCCACACACGCCCCCCCTTTACTTTTTGTGTTTCTATCTAAACAATAATTAAAACAACCATTTATCCACAGGTTAATTATTGTTATCATCCACCTCGGAGACTTAAAGTTAAAATTAGCTGGCTGAAGCAGCACTTTCCGTTTCCTGCCTTCCGCTTAAGATAATATTTACTATTTTAAGAACTACGTGTCCCTCCTTCCTGCCCAATCAGTATCAGTAGCATGGCTAATGAACAGATTGTCTTGACAGGCTATCATTCATTTATCTGTGTAAATAGGCCAGTGAGTTTCATGTAGATTTTTGAAAATGAAGCACTTTAAATTGTCAGTAGAATAGTAGACCACAACCTCCATAGTTACCTAATTGTCTTTAGACTAGGGCAACAAAAGGTCTGACTAATCGTTGAGAGCAAAGAAATGTTTCCATTTTCAAATACACACCTGAGTCCCTGACCCAAGTACAAAATAAGGGGGGGTGGAAAAATCAAAACCTTTGATTTTATTTTCCAGAGATGATGAACATTTGTTAATCCAGCATTACTGCCAAAGTTTGAACCAGGACTCCCCCCTGAGCCAGCCTCGTAGTCCTGCCCAGATCTTGATTTCCTTAGAGAGTGAGGAAAGAGGGGAGCTAGAGAGAATCCTAGCAGATCTTGAGGAAGAAAACAGGTGAGTTGTCTTTGTAGCTTTGTCCTCGGTACACAGAGTGCACACGGAGAAAAGCGCCAGGGCTCCTCACTCCCTCATGTGATGTCTAACTGTTTGCTAAAATAATCTCTTCAGCTCCTTTTACAGATTCACTTGGGTTTTTTTTTTTTTTTTTTTTGGTATGAAGAATAAAATGAGTGCCATATAGCATGGTTAAGAACTCCTTATTTTAGTTGTAAAGGGATTAATGTTAATGGGGTTATTGGGTCTGTTGCATGTGTTCCATAGGTTTTGATGTGTACGTATTGGAGAATAGAATTTAAGAAAAAAAGCAAGTAACTTAATTAATGATTATGTAAGTTTTACATGTGTTTGGTCATATTACCAGAAACATTTAAGGAAATAGATTCATTGTCTTGGTATTACTTAGGAATAGTATTTCCGCTTATTTCTCATCATCAACTATAGACATTGCTGCTTTTGTTCATCTTCATAGCAGATTAGGTAGGCCATTCCATGTGTTAGACTCCACCTGTAAAAGGAAATTCAATATGAAAACATCAGAAATTGTTAAATAGGAAAAGCCAAGAGAATATTCATGATAACTATAGACCAGATAAATTCTAATGACCTGAAATATTGTATGGTGTCAGGATAATACAAACCACTGGCCTTTTTCTTTTTGTATTACATTTTCTGTATCACAGACAGGTACCTTGGTTAAGGGAATTTTTCACATAATCACCTGTAATCACTATGTGGCATTCTAAAGACTAGGCAAGTCTTTAAAGACCTGACTGCTCAAATATGTAGCTAAGTACTCTCATCACTTTTGGTTAGCCCAGGGCAGCAAGACATCTTAATCTAGACAACACACACCGTGTTTGAGAACCAGTGTGCTGAGGGAGAATGTCACCTCAGCATGAAATAGCAGGCTGCCATTCATCTAGTCCTTTCTACTGTCACTACTAGCCTTTCAGCTCTTAATACCCCTGACCTTTGGCTATAACTCTTTATCACGTTGGTTTCCTGTTAGTTCCTTGCCCTTTTTCCCAATAAATTCTCTACACTGATTAGTTCCAGAGCCACAGCATTCTTTCTTTATTGGATTTCTGTATCTTGATAGAACACCCAGCTTCTAAGCAAGGCATTGAAACTTTCCACTGTTTTCTCTTTAACTTGCTTTGCCAACTTCACCCTTCTTCTGTGGTGACCATGCAGTTGTAGCCAGGGTTTTATTTTGTGTGCACTTACTTCCTGGGTCATGTTTAAGCTTGCTCTTAGCCTATATCACTTGAGTCTTTGCTGAGAGAACTCCACTTTGCCCTTTTACTGTATGTAACACTTTCAAATGCATTGTGGCCATTCCATGATAAACACCATGTTCCTATAGTTCTACCTACCACAGTAATACCATTTCACTACTCACAGCGTGTTTGGTGAAGCGTATATGCTGTGAGTGTATATATATAAATATAGCAAGGAGATTACATGACCACCTGCACAGATGTAGTATTATATATCTGGGGAGAGAAGATTAATGGTAATTAGAATTATTTTCTAAGCTATATTTATAGAAGTAGAAATCAAAACCATAATACCTCTTTTATTTCATTGGTAACCGTCACTAATAATAATAAGTAATAACATTTAATAGCCATTCATATTAAATATTTATCAAAGTCAAATGGGAAGAAAATAGTGTCGTTTTCCTTATAAATATAATTTCATGTTGCTGAGGTGTAAGTACATTTTTTAGTATATAATAATTATTATTGTTTAATATGCCTTTTAACTCATTGGTCAGGACCCATATCTTGTTGATGGGTTGCTCATGCTCCCTCCTTGCCATGGTAACCAGGTCAATGAGTGTGGGGAAAGAATACTGATAATGCTCCTTTGTGTATCATTTTATGATTTTTTCAGGGCACTGTTTCTGGTACTGGGGACTGAATTCATGACCTCATGTATTCTAAGAACCTACTCTACCACTGAGAAACACTACCATTTTGAAAGTACTTTAATATATTTTAGATCATTTAATCTTTCAAAAAACTGTACAAAGAAGTACACATCTCCTTTCTTTAGATGAGAAAGCACAGGCTGAAAGAGGTTCGAATAGCTTGCCCCAGATTTCACAGCCAGCAGTGGTAGAGATAAATTCATACCAGGTTTATTTTTTCACACTTAAAATAGCCAACTCTACCTTGGATCAGAGAATAAAGAGTCATTCTATGCAAATGTCATCTACATAGAGACAGGGTTTATTCCCCAGAATATGCCTTACCTTGAGAGAATGTTTGCAAAGAACACCACTTTACCCTGAAATATATCCAGGCTTGTCACTGAAAATGGGATGGTTTGTTCTCTGAAAGAAAGATTATATAGCAGGGCTCCTTAGTGCTCCAAAATGAGACCTCTGCCATTATGTGAGTGTTTCTGGAGGTTATCTTGAAAAGGTCACAATAAGCCTTTTCTTCTACTACTTAGTTCTATTTTCACCTCCTCCTGAAATCCTGAAGAAATGTCTCTCCAGAGCCCCCTCCTGGGGACAGCCTGCCCCTGCCTCATTTTCTCTGTTCTGTCCTCTGCTGTCTTTGAGTTTTTATGACAGAGATTCAAGGCTATTCAGCTTCGATGACCTTTGAATTGGGTGTTGCTTTAAAAGCCTTTAATTTGTCATTTACTTCCCTAAGAAAGCCTGGGAAATCACTGAGATGCCTTTTCTCTGTGCCTGCCAGCTTGGATATTTACCAAGATAGAAGTAGGCTACAAAAATGGCAAATATGAGCCAAATTTAAGGAAAAATGGGGAAGGATGTTTAAAATTAAGATTGTACTAAATGCTTTGGATGCAGACTTTTAATATATCTGAATATCTGTATATGTTTAATGTACATCTATGGATATTTTATGTCCTCATTCTACAAAGTTGAATTATACAAAAATGCAGTTAGCCAAGAAGAGCTGTTTGGAGACTATATATATATTATTGAATTATATTAATTATTCTTTATCACAACGTCCCTGATCCCAATGCCCTGGGAAAACACAAGGTGACTATTGTAGACATGTCTCAGGGATATCTTATCTAAGCCATTAGACTTCCTTTTCTCTCATTCATTATACGTAGCATTCAAAAATATTTGTTGAATAAATGAATGAATGAAAGAATTAAACTGGAGGTGAATCTATCTTAGTTTTTAAATGCATGTGTTTTTTAAATAAATATTTCACAAGCCTAATACCATATTTGAAAGTGTTTAATTGAGCTTTTACTATTTTTAATTTCTGTTAGCTTTTAAAAGTACTTTCCCCTGCCTTGACAGGCATTGCTACTGAATTGCAGGCTCTGAGTGTCCCTTTAACCAGTACCCTCTGATTCTTAGCTTTTCCATAAAGATAATAATAAAGCTAAATCAGTCTCTGGAGTTTTCTGATAGTAACATTAGCCAGCTTAACAGATCATTTATAAGTTTTGTGTTCATTTCTCTGTCATGTCTATCACTCATTACCACAGATAATTGAGGCTCGTCTTTCCTTGGCAGAGGCCAGCTAAATTTTCCGAGTTTGTTACATCTTGTGTCCTTAGCACTATAAACTCAACACTCATAGTTTATCTTTTTTCTTCTGTACATTATAGCCAGTAGTCTTCTGATTTCAATCTATTCTTGGAAAATTCTAGCATGTTTTCTAAATTAACTGTTACAGTCTTTTCCCTGAGATCCAAAGTATGATCTCAGCAATGAAAGAGTAACCTTTATCAGAGACAAGGATTCCTTGACCATCTACTATCAGCATGGTAAATTGGAACGATTGTTCCTGTGTCTAAAATCCAGGTAACTATGAATCTGATAGACTGTGAAGTTAAAAGGCAACTACAATTGTTTCCCATTCTGTGTCAGTGAAGATTCAGCACATTTGTAGTACCTACTCAGTACCTTCGCATGCCTTGATTCTTGGGCAAGCAGGCCTTTACAACTTTGATTTGGTATTCTTTTGTTTCATTTCAGTCTTCTAAGATTCACACAGGATCATAGTACAGTTCAAGAAATTTTAGATTGGTTACTTTATACCACTGGAATGAACTAGCTGGAAATCATTGTCTTGTTCATATACCTTATAAGAAGCCTAATGTCTTGAAGTCTTGTCTTTATGCTATAAATCTTCATAGGCTCAGGCACCTTTAGTCTCTGTTGTTGTTTTGATCTATATGTGAGTCCAAGGGCTAGGAGTGGGCAGCCAGGATTGAATGAACCAAAGGACAAGGAACAGTGACAGAATGTATTTGTAAAAGCTACCTTGTGACCAGGTATGGTGGCATATATCTTTAGTTCCAATACATAGGAGACAGAGGCAGGTAGAGGTCTGTGAGTTCTAGGCCAATCAATTTCTATACAGTGAAAACCAATCTCAAAAGAAGGCCAAAGAAGGGAGGTAATGAGGAGGTCTAGTGGGCAAGACCCCTGGGAGCAAGAGTAGTATTACATGAGTTTAGGCTTCCTTCCCTACTATAGTGTACTAGTTGCTTTCTGCCAACCTGACACAAACATAGATGCATGTAGAAAGAGGGAATCTTAAAGAAGAAAATGTCTCCAAAGGATTGGCCTATAGCAAAGTCTCTGATATACTATCCCGATTGGGAGGTTCCAGCTCACTGTGGGTGGTACCACACCCCATTGCTGGTTGTGCTAGGTGCTTTAAGAAAGCAGGATGAGTAAGACATGGAAAACAAGCCATTAAGTAGCATTCCTCCACAGCCTGTGTTTTAGTTCCTGACTCTAGGTTCCTGCCCTGTTTAAATTCCTGTCCTGATTTCCTTACATAATGGACTATGATATGAAAGTATAAACAAAATAAACCCTCTTTTCCCTAAGTTGCTTTTGGTCATGGAATGTAGTCACAGCAATAGCATCGTAAGACAAATATGGGACCATTCCAGAGTGTCAGCTAGGATTGTGGTCCTTAGATTTGCATTTAGGTCCACGTTTTTTTGTGTACATGAGGTTTACATGTATGCATCGAGGTTCCCAGAGCTTTGTTGTGAGTGATTTCAAAAGAACAGGAGGAACTAGGAAAGTACATTTCTAGGCTATATAGGAGCTCATGCAAGATATGATTAAGGTCTTAAGTAGGTAGTACAAATGGGGAGACAGACACAATTTCAGTAATATCTGAGGGGATAGGCAGAGCTAATATTTCATGGGATGGGTAGAACTGTCAACACAGATTAACAATTGACTTGGTGGTTCAACAGCCCTGGGTAATAAGAAAGATTGGATTCCCAAGTCTGGCAGGTGCACAGGCAAAAGTTTTTTTTTTCATCTGGGATTGACAGTCAAGGATATCCCATACTTGAATTCTTAGAAGGTCGTTCAGGAGCCATGGAGTTAGAAAATAGCAAATGGAGTATAGCACCACTGAGTGTTGATGCTGGCGCCATTGTCTTGTATAAATGCCAGCAGTCTATAAGAAAGAGAACTGCTGTTGAAGTTCCTTTCCTCCTACTTCTTGTACATAGCATTCAATAAAAAAGAAAAACTTTGTTAAAATATGTAAAATAATTCCAACTACAAATATATTTGTAAATATTTGCATATTTAAAACTCGTCTTAAGAGGACACAAGTGAATAAGGTTAAAAGAAACAAAACAGTAATAATAATAATTCATAATAATAAAGATAGGTTTTACATATGCAAATATTTACAAATACATTTGTGGTTAGAATTATTTTACATTTTGCTATATATTGCAGAGTCTGTTCTTTTTTGGAAAATCATTTTTTATTATTATTATAAGTAGTATTTTTTTTTACTTTACATCCTGCTCCCTGACCCCTTCCAGGTCACCCCCTTCTATAATTCTTTCCCCCTACCCCTTCCCCTTCTCCTCTGAGTTGGTGGGGTTCCCTCTGGGTATTTCTCCACCCTGGAATATCAAGTCTCTTCAGGGCTAGGCAAATCCTCTCCCACTGAGGCCAAAAAATGGAGCCCAGCTAGAGGAACATATCCCCCATATAAGGCAACAGCTTTCGGGATAGCCCCCATTACAGTTGTTTAAGACCCACATGAAGACCAAGCTGCACTTCTACTGCATATGTGCAGGAGGCCTAGGTCCAGCCCTTGTACACTCTTTGGTTGGCGGTTCAGACTATGAGAGCCCACAAGCGTCCTGGTTAGTTGGCTCTGTGAATCTTCCTGTGGAATTCCTATCTCCTTTGGAGCCCTCCATTCTTTCCCCAACTCTTCCATAAGAGTCCCCAGGCTCCATCCACTGTTGGGTTGTGGATATCTGCATTTGCCTAGTTCCTTTTTTATATGTTGGGGAAAATGTGCCAGCAGATGAGAAGAGGACTTGGGAATGAGAGCATTTTCACAGAAGAGGTAGTAGAGAGAAGATGTTAAAGGGCAACAGGGTACAGGAAGAGGCCTGCCCTTGTATGGGACAAAGACCACCCTTGTGTTCTTTCTTAAATGTGCTAGATCAAGAATTTAGGGTAAAGAAAGAAGTTGAGAGAATCATGTCCAGTTGACACCACTGAAAACTAGAGACTGATTCTTAACATTTGTTCAAGTTAGCATTGTATATGAGAAGGTTAATGAAAGTAGGTATTTATGTTGCTTGGCAACATAGGCCACAAAACAGAGGACGACAGGACCTTTTTTGGTTAAAGGAGCTAGTTTAACACCGTAAATCAAACATCCATGACCTTTTATGGTTAAGGATGATGAAGAGCTGAAGTCCAAACACTGTATCTCAAAAGCTGTTTTAGAATTGGATCAACCATCACAGCTTTATTTAGGCAGAGAGAAGATGTTCATGAATCAGAGGTGGAATCCTCAAGAATCAGAGGCTCAATTCTAACTCACACTACCATAACTAATATTCTTTAGTTTATTTCAAGTTCATCAAAATCAGAGGGGACTGATTTAGGCCATCTATTTCATAGAAATGGATGAATAACCAAGAATTAACATTTAGTTTTCTTCCTCCTGATTATCTCTCTCTTTTTTTTTTATTAACTTGAGTATTTCTTATATACATTTCAAGTGTTATTCCCTTTCCCAGTTTCCGGGCAAACATCCCCCTAAGCCCTCCCCCTCCCCTTCTTTATGGGTGTTCCCCTCCCCACCCCCCCATTGCCGCCCTCCCCCCAACAGTCTAGTTCACTGGGGGTTCAGTCTTAGCAGGACCCAGGGCTTCCCCTTCCACTGGTGCTCTTACTAGGATATTCATTGCTACCTATGGGGTCAGAGTCCAGGGTCAGTCCATGTATAGTCTTTAGGTAGTGGCTTAGTCCCTGGAAGCTCTGGTTGCTTGGCATTGTTGTACATATGGGGTCTCGAGCCCCTTCAAGCTCTTCCAGTTCTTTCTCTGATTCCTTCAACGGGGGTCCTGTTCTCAGTTCAGTGGTTTGCTGCTGGCATTCGCCTCTGTATTTGCTGTATTCTGGCTGTGTCTCTCAGGAGAGATCTACATCCGGCTCCTGTCGGCCTGCACTTCTTTGCTTCATCCATCTTGTCTATTTGGTTGGCTGTATATGCATGGGCCACATGCGGGGCAGACTCTGAATGGGTGTTCCTTCAGTCTCTGTTTTAATCTTTGCCTCTCTTCCCTGCCAAGGGTATTCTTGTTCCCCTTTTAAAGAAGGAGTGAAGCATTCACATTTTGATCATCCATCTTGAGTTTCATTTGTTCTAGGCATCTAGGGTAATTCAAGCATTTGGGCTAATAGCCACTTATCAATGAGTGCATACCATGTATGTCTTTCTGATTATCTCTTTTTACATTGCAATTTGTAGTGAGTGTATTCCAGTTGCCGTAACGTGTGAAAATGCGGACTGCGTGTTCTTTAAGACTAAAGTTGTCAGGACATTCCATGAACTTCAGTCTAAGAGTCTGACGTCATTGAAATCAGAATATCAATCAAACGGTTTTCTGATGCACTTAGAATCTTGGTGTAGGAGATTGGAAAGTCACAGAAACTCTTTTTCTATACAGAATAAGTGAAGTAACCCATATCTTACAGCTACAGCTTCTATCTCTAAAACAGGCTGGATAAAAGCTCACGTTCTTACAATCCTATTTCTTTTGTTAGATTTTTCTGTTATGACCCCAACCCACCCATTCGGCTTGTGGGCTTCATTACTGGATCATCCAGCGACAATAGACTAGATTATGATCCTGACTTTCTTCAGTTACTTTATAGTCTGAAGCATATAATTTCATTTAATTCCAAAGCTACTACCTGAATACTTAATGTGAGACTTCAAAGATGAATAAGGCCTCTTTCTGACCAATTGAAGCTCAACACTTAATAAAATAATGTTGAAGTATGAACAATTAAAATCTAGAGTTATAGGTGCTCTGGATGAGCAACTAGGTCGATGACGAATTTTGTCTGAGAGACAAATATAAGGACAATGACAGCAGTTTCTTAGGCTAAAAGAAGGAAAGGATGAATTTCCCTGAGAGAACTACATATCATGCATTGTGTAGAATGAGAATAAGTATAGTGGAATGCAAGGTAGCAGCTACTTTATAAAGGACTTTATAAGTCATATTAAAGAGTTTGACTTTTGTTTTATATGCAGATGAGCAGTGAAGACATGTTTTGTGTTGTTTTGGGTTTTTTTTTCCTTTTGATGGAACAAGGGAAAAAAAAACTAAAATAGTTACAAGCAGAGAGCTCCAGCCAGAGACTGGTAAGACTCTAGTGAAACAGTGCAGCGGACAGCCTGTCTTTGAGTGAGAGCTGTGAGGAAGGGACCACAGAGTTGAAAGATCACCTAACAAATGAAGCCAGGGATGAAAATACAAGGGAGAACTGATGGTGCCGAGTTTTTAAATTAGGAAACTGGTAGATGATGATGTGCAAACAAAAAATAACAAGGCACAGAAGAAAAACTTTGGTTTGCAAAGGGGCAGGAGATAGGAAAAAATGTATCTAGTCTAATAAATTCAAGGACATTTTTATAAATTTTCTAAAAGGGAGTATTTTTATTAATGATTTTATTTATTTACATTTCAAATGTTATCTCCCTTCCTGGTCTCCCCTCGTGAACCCCTCACCCCATGCCCCTCCCATTTGCCTCTAAGAGAGTGTTCCCCCAGGAGGAAGAGGGGGCAAGGGGAGTACTTTGAAGTCACAGCAATCATATTCCTGTGTGATGAATGGGCACACTGGGAATGGCCTTGTTTGAACTTCAGGTTGCCTTGGAACCTCCCTGTATCTGGAGAGTAAGAAACATTTTTACAATGTCTTAATATTAGATGAAGGAAGTATGGGAAGCATTGTAATTTTCCTGGATTTTGATGACAGAAATGAATAGCTGTCCTTTGAGTGTTTGCTATAAAGGACCTGTTTAGCATTTATGTACTATTTTATTTAATCCTTACAACCCTATATCCAAAAGACTTGGTGTATGGACGGTAAAGACACTACCTATAGCTACCCTGTGGATTGATTCATCCTCTGGTTCTGAACTCTTAACCAGCATTAAACTAAATATAATTATTGGCCAGTGTAATCACCAGCATTTAATACAAAAGACCAAGCAGAACTCTGTGTGATTTTTGGTACCTGTGGGAAGACTGCCTTCAAAAATAAGACATGGGTGACAGTTGTCCAGGAATATAAGTTAGTACAACCCAAAATGTGTTGTACAGAATGTCTTTGAGAGACTTTAAAGTACTTTAAGGACAGATGAGCTTTCATATAAGGTATCATTGTTACATTAAATGATTGCTTGGAGACATTTAGGAGGGAAGCCATCTGATTAATGATGTTTAACCCAGCACTGTCCTCACTTAGTTGACCTCAAACCCAATTGTAATATTATACAGAACACATAGGAAGAAAAAAAATTCAAGTCTGTAATAAACCAACCAAAGACAGGGATAGTTAGCTTTCTATTATAAGTTTTAAAGTCTGGCCTTTGTCTTTTCTCAAGAGATCCAAAATACAGGGAGGGGTCTGACCATAAATCCTGGACATATGGTAATGCTGAGTCTATAAAATGCAAAGGAGCATGTGAGATTGTTCTTTGAGATCATTTCTTTAGAGAAAATTCTTTGCACCCATTTTGTGGACTGCTGTGAATCATCTGGGTTTTCCACTAACCGTGAACAAAAGATTCCACTAATACTTTGATACAATGAAGTTACTATTATAAAATACATAGTTGTTCACTGTTTGGCTTTTGAAAGTTTGAAAGTTGCCAAAGAAGGCAGAATAGTACATTTTTTAGAAAAATGTTTTATATACAATGGCCTCTTCTTGCTTCTCACACTTGCTAGGTCACAAGTTTAACATGTGTAGCCAACACAGAAGAAGACTTGTTTTCTGTCCCTTTACCTTATAACAGGAATGCAAATGTAGCTTTAAAGTACTTTGTAAATATGAATTTATAATATGTGTACTTATCATATGGAACTGTGCAATGCTACTTCAGGAAACACTAAAATTTTAAAGAAGAATGCTCAGTACACCCACCTTGTATGGCTTGTTGATGAGCATGTTCCAATCCATAGAGAGTCATAGAGTCATCTGAAAGAATGTTGAAAAAAAGGTCTGGAGTTTTAAGAGATAAGTCTTGAGTAAGGAGCTTAAGTGAGTTGTGGGGGAAGGTCACAATCATAGAGGACACAGAAAGGACTCCATCTAGAAAGAACGTGTATATAGATCAAACACCAAGGGCCTTATGGTGTGCTTCTTGAGAGGCTTCTGCAAATGGCTAACTTCTTCCATTCTGTATTTTTATCTTAATAATTAAAAGGTAACCTCTGTGTCTGCTACAAAGTACCACTCTTTACACTGTAATTATAGGTCCTAAGCAAATAAATTCATATACGTTCTTTTTCTATAATTTCCTAACAAATCAGAGGAATAGTTTTAAAAGTAAGTAACCTATGTATTTCTTTATTTACATTTTTTCTCCATCTTTATTAACTTGGGTAATTCTTATTTACATTTCAATTGTTATTCCCTTTCCCAGTTCCCCCTCCGGAAACTCTCTACCCCATTCCTCCCCCACTGCTTCTATGAGGGTGCTCCCTACCCAACTGACCATTCCCTCCCACCTCCCTGCCCTGGCATTCCCCTACACTGAGGCATCAAACCTTCACAGGACCAAGGGCATCTTCTCCCATTGATGCCCAACAAGGCCATCCTCTACTACATATGCACCTGGAGCCATGGGTTGCTTCATGTGTACTTTGTGTTGGTGGTTTAGTCCCTGGGAGCTCTGGGGTATCTGGCTGGTTGATATCATTGTTCTTCCTATAGGGATGAAAACCCCTTCATCTCCTTCAGTCCTTTCTCTAACTTCTCTATTGGGGACCCCATTCTCAGTCCAATAGTTGGCTATGAGCATCCACATCTGTATTGGCCAGGCTCACACAGCTATAATCAGGCTCCTGTCAGCATGCACTGCTTGGCATCCGTAATAGTTTCTGGGTTTGGTGACTGTATGTGGGATGGATCCCTAGGTGTGGCAGTCTCTGGATGGCCTTTCCTTCAGTCTCTGCTCCACACTTTGTCTAAGTATTTCCTCTTGTGAGTATTTTATTCCCCCTTCTAAGAAAGACTGAAGCATCCACATGATTCCTAGTCATTTTAAATTTTCCTAATGTTTATTACTGTGGCAGAAATAAACAATGCTCCACACACTCAAATAGGAGCTCTTGATAGGTATGAGATAGTGTTTCACCTTTCACTGTCTACTGAGTTCTAGGTGCATACATGTGTTATATAAATATGTGGAGGGAAAATACTTTTTGTAATTTGTACTGTGACAGAAAAAAAATTGCATCTTGTAGGTAAGACAAATTTTAGGTTGAAGGTTTTGTGGATAAATTGATGTCCTCCTCCTCTCCACTGGAAATCCCTGCTGGCTATTTCAGTTTCCATATACCCCACTGGTTGGAGTCTCAGCTAGGATTACCTCTATAAACTCCTCAGAGCCTCCCTTGTCCTAAGTTTCCAGCTAGTCCCACAAATGCTTCCCATTGATTTCTGTTCATACTTCCAGCCCTCTTCTGCCTTGCCTCTCCCCACACTTGATCCCCATCCCCATTCCCCTCCGAACCCACTCTCCTACCCATTTCCTCCCCCCACCTCCATCCACCTCCAATGAGTATTTTGTTTCCCAGTCTGAGTAAGATTCACACATCCTCCCTTTGGCCCTCCTTATTACTTTCTTTTGTTCTGTAAATGTATGTAGCATAACTATCCTGTACTTTATAGCTAATACCCACTTATAAGTGAATACATACCATGCATGTCTTTCTGGGTTTGAGTTACCTCTCTCAGGATAATATTTTCTAGTTCTATCCATTTGGCTGCAAATTTCATGATGTCTTCATTTTTAATACCTGAGTAACATTCTATTGTGTAAATGTACCACATTTTCTTTATTCAGTTTAGGGGCATCTAGATCATTTACAGTTTCTAGCTATTAAAAATAAAGTTGCTATGAACATAGTTGAGCAAGTGTCTTTGTGGGCTGTTCAAGCATCTTTTTACATATATGCCCAGGAGTGGTATAGCTGCGATTTCAGGTAAAAACTATTCCCACTTTTTAAAGAAACTGCCAGATTGATTTTGAGAGCAGTTAATACCAGTCTGCAGTCCCACCGACAATGGAAGAGTGTTCCCCTTGCTCCACATCCTCGCCATCATGAGCTCTTCTGATGGTGTAAGATAGAATAAGAATCTCAGAGTCGTTTTGATTTGCATTTCCCTGATGACTAAGGAGTTTGAACATTTCTTTAAGTGCTTCTAAATCATTCAAGAATTCTCTGTTTATCTCTGCACACCATTTTAATTGAGTAATCTGGTTTGTTTGTATCTAATTTTTGAGTTATTTAAATATTTTGGATTTTATTCCTCTGTCAGATGTAATGTTGAAGAACTTTTCCAATTCTGTACGCTGCCATTTTGTCCTTAGTCTTGCAAAAGCTTTTCAGTTTCATGAGCTCTCGTTTATTAATTATTGATCTTAGTGCCTGAGCAATTGGTGTTCTGTTCAGAAATTTGTCTTCTGTGCAAGTATGCTCAAGTATCTCTTCTATTAGATTCAGTGGTCTGGTTTTATGTTGAGCTCTTTGATCTCCTTGAACTTGAGTTTTATGCAGGATGATAAATACGGATCTCTTTGTGTTCTTCTACATGCAGACATCCAGTTAGACCAGAACCATTTGTTGGAGATGCTTTCTTTTTTCCCCCACTGTATGTCTTTGTCTTGTTTATCAAAAATCAAGTGTCTATAGGTATATGGGCTTATTTCTGGGTCTTCAATTCTATTTTATTGATTAACCTGCCTGTAATGCCAATACACTGTGGTTTTTATTGCCATTGCTCTGTACTATAGCTTGAAGTCAGGGCTAGTGATACCTCTAAAAGTTCTTTTATTTACCAGATTGTTTTACTCTCTTGGGTTTTTTATTTTTCCATTGAAGTTAATAATTGCTTTTTCACAATATGTAAAGGATTGTGTTGGAAATTTGGGTATTGCATTGAATTGGTAGATTGCTTTAGGCAAGATGGCCATTATTACTATATTAGTCGTACTGATCCATGAGCATGGGAGATCTTTTCATCTTCTGAGATCTTCAATTTCTTTCTTCAGAGACTTGAAGTTCTTGTCATACAGATCTTTCACTTGCTTGGTTGCCGTTACATCAAGATATTTTATATTATTCGTGGTTATTATGAAGGATTAATTTCCCTAATTTCTCCCTCATCCCATTTATCATTTGTATAAAAGAAAGCTACTGCTTCCTTTGAGTTAATTTTGTATCAATCCACTTTGCTGAAGTTGTTTATCAGGTTTAGGAGTTCTCTGGTAGAATTTTTTGGGTAACTTAACTTCATTTTTTTAATGCTGACTAGCATTCTATTGTATGGGCACATCCCATTTTTATATCTATTCATAAGTTGGATATTTGGGTTATTTTGACATATTGGCTACTTATACAAGTAAAGGGAATTATTTTGAAAAACATTTTTTTAAATTTCTGTCAATGGAATACAAGATATCAAATATGGTAAGAGTGTTAAACAGTACATTTCAGAAAGTGGAAAATATGCCATTAGGTTGAATTTATTGGGAGAACTTAAGACCTTGTTTAACTACATAAGAGGGGCTCAAGTTAGAACATATAAAGTGTAAAATTATGACTCTCTTAGCGGCTATTAAACCTTATTGCTGAGCATAGATCATGAAACTTTGACATTTCACCATACTTGTCTGAAAACCCAAACACTTTTTCCAGTGATACTCTTCCTAGGGACTTGACTAATTCACCTCCAGTCCTGGTTGGCCTTTTGGTTAGAGAAGAATATCTGCTACCATGTTTTCCTTGTCAGATTTATTTTCACAGAGTGTGTCTAGGATTTATTATGACTCCTCCACTTTTGCTGAACAGATGAGAAACATATTTCTCCTATAGATAATAATGTGTATAGCACCTAATCATTAATTTGTGAAGAATCTGTAAATCTGTAAAGCTAGTTAATATTGTTAAGTTCTGGTGGAGGGTTTTTTGTTTTTTATGGTTTTTTTTTTTGGATTTGAGCAAAACATTAGATTGATGTGTCAGTGGCATACTCAGAAAATATAGCATCTAGATACATTACCCTAGTCAACTTGACCCCAAATAATTTATTTTAATGGTAATCTGGGTATTATTTGACAGTTTTCTTAAGCAACTACCATAGTTGATCAAACCCAAGGAGTTCTCATCATGATTTTAACTAAGTAACTTTATTTTTCCTAAGTGTTCATCCTTGATAAACTTCACTAAAGCACAGATGGTGGGAAATGCACACTAATTGCAAAGTTTGGAGGTAGTAGCTATAACATGGCTAGGGGCTAGAACTCAAGTGAACATCAGGCAGATTTAGAAGGCTAATTCACTTTCCTCGCACTATATATTTACATTTTCTACCAAGCTCATTACAGTTTCATAGATTGTTTTCATTTAGGATTATCTAAGTAGTGTTTTCTGATAGGGAATTTTCAGCACACCTGAGGCTCCAAATCTGAAAACCACAAAACAGAGAGAGAGAGAGAGAGAGAGAGAGAGAGAGAGAGAGAGAGAGAGAGAGAGAGAGAGAGGGAGGAAGGAAGGGAGGGAGAGAGAGAAACAGAAAGAGACATGGAGATAGAGACAGAGATACAGAAAGAGGGGAAAATAAGAGCAGCTGAAACAACACTATATTGCAACCAACATTTGTGGAATACATGGTATGAACAAAGCTTAGTCCCAAGAACAATTTACACACAGAATACAGACCAGTGACATTGGCTCTTCAATCCTCATAATGAGATTAGTGCTTAAGTCAGTTGCTCCATTTCAGCAGGGAGTAAATCAAGGTCTTTCTAGACATCATCTCTCAAATTCCATTTTCATTCCCTCCTCTGCCAAGGGTGGTGAAAGGCAACAGAAAGACAAGGTGTCAAAAAGTTATATTGTTCAGATTTTTCTCCTGATGTTTTTTCTCTCCACTGTATGCTTTGACATCTATTTTAAAATGCATACAACCCTGGAAGAAATGATGAATTATTCTAAAATCCCAGTAAGTATTACGTTTCTTATATAAGACCTTTACACCTAGTAAATTTCAATAGGAATTAAGAACTCTGATTTTTTCAAAAGGGAGACCCTGTTAAGGAAAAAAAAAAAGGATTAGGAATGAGCCTGGGGGAGTCCTCCCATTTTTACTGTTTTGCTCAAGGCAGATCCAAAATATGCACATTATTATTTCCTACAATGTGAGATTCTTCTTAATTAACATTGGTAATGCCAAGTCATATGAATATCTTTTCTATCTAGTCTACAGGCATTTTTAACTTGGTGTTTGATAACGTATTTTGATATAGCTTTAAATAGTTATGATTGAAAAGGTTTGTTCAGTTTCCAGTTTCAAATGTATCATGCCGGCGGACTATTATGTCTTTTTGAAAAAGGAACTACTAATTCAGTAAGTATGTAGTGGCTCATAGTTTTATATGATTTATTCTGTCAATAAAAATCTTGGTAGATTTGGTTGCATCGCTTTTAATATTGTATAAGGATTTCTAATGTCTCTGATCTGTCCCTTTTCTACAAATACTACATATTGACCCTATGTGGGCTCAGACTTATTAAATACTGTAATGTACAATAATGTTTAAGAATATATTGATCATTGGAAAATTACTTTCATTTTTTAATTCACATATATATTTAAATACCTATATAATTACTCTTAGAAGGGGAGTTCCATTTAAAGAGTAGATGACCTATGTGAAATCATTTTATCTCTGCAAATTAGTAGAGGTTACAAAGGACTGTTGTAGTTATCTATGCTAGTTAGCATTGCCTTAGAGATACTTGTAAATCATTGCAAGGGACCAGTTGCTTTCACGTTCCCACCTAGTAGCGATGAGTCAATAAACCATGCCAACTTTTCTGCCCATTAGGTGCTTAGGAAATGTAAGTTTGTACCTGGGCAACAGAGTTTGTACACTTTGTGACAAAATTAATCAGCAACAACTATGTATGTATAACATGGAAGGTTGTTTTAGCTCTATAGAGAATAAGAAATTAATAATGGAATGGGAAAATTTTTTAGGATGACTGGCTACAAGAAGAAATCATAGTGACAGAAGCCATGTGCAATGAATTTGAATTAGTGTTCTTTAGGGAGCTCTGAGAAAAATACAATTTACAAGATAATCAAGAATGTAAATAGATTCTCTGTGGAGTTATTGTCTGATCCCTGACATATATTCATCTATATTGAAATTACTCCATGACTTCATCCTAACAATTAAAGAATCAGTAGGGGTGAGATTTACAGCTTCAAGAAGCTGGTATGTATCAGTTAGGGATGTAAATTTGTAAGCGACTGTTAAAATGAGTAAATTGTGTACTCGTGCAAACTCTTTAAAACAATTCACCTTGAGAGCCATAGCATATCTATAATCCCAGCACTTGGAGGTGGAGGGAAAAGGGTCAGCAATTCCAGGCAAATTGGTACTGCACAACAAAACATTGTCTCAAACAATGTAAAGCCTCTTACCTTGAAATGGCAGTTATATAGTAGTATCTTATCAATAATTTAAGGGAATAACCTCCTGTACATGTCTTATAAACACTGGATTAAAAAAAAATCTAGACACTGGAAAGATGGCTCTGTGATTAAGAGGACTTGAGTTTAATTCTCGGCTCCAATGCCAGATAACTTACAACTACTTCTCAGTCCAGCTCCAAGGGATCCAGTATTGTTGTCTGACTCATGTATATATGTAGCCCCTCACCCACAATTAAAAACAACATAAATCTTAAATAATTCTAGCATTATAGTATGTTTTAAAAGTATATAATTTTAGCTATGTGAATAGATACACCAAGCTGAAAAGCTGTGTTGCCCAATCTCTAACAAAAATATAACCTAAAAGTCCTGTGACCATGACTGTATTTATTTTAAAGCAATTGGCATTATGGCACATGCTTAATGCAGAAAGACCATAAGTTCTGGGTCAGCCTGGACTATACATTAAGTTCTCAATGTGCCTAGACCTTATTACAAAGCTGTATTTGAAGAACAAAACAAAGCAAAACCTAAAGCCAAAGCTTCATTTAATTAAACTTGTCTCCATGGGACTGAAGAGATGGCTCCTGGGTTATAGCCACTTCTGTTCTTCTAGAGGATCTGAGTTCAATTCTCAACACACTCATGATGGCTTTCATCCATTTATAACTCCAGTTCCAGGAGATCAAGTGCCCTGTTCTGGCTTCCATGTGAAGTAGCCACGCCCATGTTGCACAGATACACCTACAGGCAAACACTCATACCTACACATTAAAAAAAAATTAGTTTTTTGTCATCTCAAATTCAGCCTCATGTATCAATGCTTCTTGATAAATCTGAGCATTTATAAGTCACTTAAAAAAGAATTTAGACTTAAAGAACTTTACATCTTATTTAATTGTTGGCTGAGAAACCACCTTTAGTTGAGAGGCTAGCCTGGGTTATATAGTGAATTCTAAACCACCCATGGCTATAAAATGAGACCTTGTAAAGAGACTTTCCCTGAGTTGCATATCATATCAGAACTCTTGGCATAACAAGATGTGTCACATCAAAGCCTCAGGGTAGTAAGCAATCAATCAAGTTACTTAATTAAAGCTAAAAGCCATAAGTTTATCATATTTTTATTTAGGGAATGAATGCTTGATTGACTCATTGGAGTAGTGCATCGTGGAATGAATTAATACTAAGAGAACCTTGACTATACATCTGAAAAAATCTGTATGCCCTGGTTTCCTCTGATTAAGATGAGATTAGCTCTTATACTAAGTCATCTTCCTTTGCTCTCGCATTTATCTAGTGGCAGTTAATATATGAGATGAAAAATGAGAAGGACATAGCTTAACTTTAAAATTAGATAAATATCTTTGTGGACCAGAAATGGCAAGAAAAGCTAAACAGATGGTAGTGAGCAATAAATGAGATAAATTTGTGGTCTTCCAGCTCCTGATATCATAAAAGTGATTTAAAATTATCTTTAGACAGTGGGTACCCAGAGCCAAGATTGCTGTTCGAAATCAGGGCCACACAAAATACATATACATATACATATACATATACATATACATATACATATACATATACATACACACACACACACACACACACACACACACACACACACACACACTTGTACTTGAGCACAGACATTTTGACCTCTTTATCGAACAACAACTTAAATCCAAACATGAGGCTAATGTATAGAGCATGGGAGGCTGGTAGGTGGGTCAGCACTACAGCCTTGAAAGCAGCATCTGAAACAATCTGCCTACTGCCTGGTGGTGAGATGTGTGGTGTTTCTACATCACTCAGTGTAGATGCCAACAGAAGATATGGTTGTAGACTATCACTCCCAAAATGGTGAATGGGAGCAGCCTCAAAGTCAGTTGACACACAGAAAGAGAAGTTCAGAAGAACAAAGATAAAGGAAAACCTAGGCACATGTTTTTCGAGCATGTTTTCACCGAGAGTCCAAAAGAAGTAATGATAGCACGCCTCCCTCCAATGGACCATCAAAAGATGGAGTCTAGAGAATGTTACAACAAATATTGCTTGAAATTGCATTCATGACAATCAAAGATATAAATAAAGGAGTACCATTCACTAAAATCTGATTCTTTACAAATGAAAAAGCCATTGACATTTTGTAAACTCCACAAACTATACATTTGACCGAACTGGGTGAAAGGTTAGGGAAGGGAAGGAAAATAATATGCTTAGAAACACGGTATACACAAAGCTGAGGGGGAAGGACAAGATACACAAGTGCATAATTAAGAGAAGTAGAGAACTGACCTTTAGGATTGACCTTGACATTTAAGGGCTTTTCAGAAGAAAATGGAAAGAATTACACAAAGGGGCTAAAAAAACTAACTATAAATGTATTTCAGAATTTAAGAAGGATGTGAGTCTTCAATTAAATGTTCTCCCAAGAGGCCAGTAACTGTGTAGAAAGAAAAATCTATGTACAGCAGTTAGTGTTCGTTATACCTCAGCTTTGAGAAGCCTTGGGTGATTAGCCTGAGCTTCTGTCATCGAAAGACAGAAAACTAGAAATGAAATGTGTTGTATATACTTAATCATGTTTCCCACAAAGACGCTTAAGTGCTAACTTACAAAAAGAGGCTTGTGGACAACTGGACCACAGAATCAGTATAACAAGAAAGATGTCTCTAGAAGAGATAGTCTTCTGTTCTATCTTTATGACAGTAAGTGACAAAACAGTAATAACATTGTTACATCATTCAGAAGTAAATGTGCAAACTAGTGGTACTGAAGAGCACCACTAGTGACCCAGTTTGGTAAAAGGAAGGATTAACAACAATTTACAAATATCAATTCTACTATTTCAAGGGAAGTGGTTTTCTTTTAATATTTATTTATGTGTATGAATGTTTTACTTACATTTGTGTAAGTGCCTGCTGACCATGGAGGTCAGAAGAGAATGTTGGCTCTTTTGAAACTGGGATGAAGGGCCATTGTAAACCATCAGATGGATGCTAGGAAATAAATCTAGGTCCTCTAGAAGAACTCTTAACTGCCTAACTAAAACACCCCTCCTTAGCCCCAATAGTAGTGCCTGCGCGCGCGCGCGCGTGTGTGTGTGTGTGTGTGTGTGTGTGTGTGTGTGTGTGTGTGTGTGTGTGTGTGTGTGTGTGTATGTAAAACTGCATGATACAAGGAAGGGAAAATAAAGATTGTTGCTGTGGAATGAACACCTCTGAACATAGCTTCCATTTCCTAGAAACAGTTAACTGATTGCTTGATAAAATGCTCACGAATTGGATTTAATTAATTTGGACAACTACATAAATTTGGTTTAGATGTAGAGATGCAGAGATGCAGAGTCTGGCTGAAGGGAAGTAAACATCCATGAAGTTTGTATCACTGCTTTACCAGTGGTGATTGTTAAGAAACACACTTACTTCACAAACAGCTCTTGGAGATTGATTGCAAGAGGATCTCAGTCGGTATAGTCTAGTGATTGATTCTGTTCTTATAAATCAAAAAGATCAAAGATTGATTTCCTTCATGACTTTAAATTCCTGAAATTTTTGTGCAGTTTAGTACGAGGTACGGCTAAAATAATAACAGATTAAGAGTTTCCTGTGTCATTGTGGAATCTAGATTTATTTGACCCTAAATTTTTTAGTCTGGAGCACAAGCCATTTCTCTAATGTTAAACCTTCTTCATGAGATAATCTGACTGTCTCATATATTATTCAATGGAAAATCTCCTCTTTGCTCCTGGCCAGAACTTCTTCATTTATCTTGTCTAGAGAAATAATTATCTAAGAACAGCTGAAATCTGTTTTAGATTACTAAAATCTGAAATTTGCTGAAATCCAAAATTTTAGTTTGCTAGTTATTGTAACCAGAAGGGTGTCAAAGGCAGAGTATCCTTGTTTGTAATTGTATGTTCAGTAACTTCCAAAGCATTAAGATACTTGTATTCCATAATATTGTCTGTATTCCCTAGAATGGCAATTGAGTATAACCAGAACTGAGTGGAACAGTTATCGAGGGAAAAAAATCAATAACAATCTAAGTCTTTATACCTATAACTGCATAAAGCCCCATGTAAGTAGGTTATAATAGATTCAAAAGGAGAAACTAATAGATTATTTCAACATTCATCTAAGAAATTGGTTAGCTGCATGTTATCAGAAATTTAGTAAACACACAGACAATGCCAACATTAATGGACTTTATGTATACTGTCTTATGGAAAGGAACATACATATTTTTAAATACTCATTTAAAGATGATTATGAGCTAGAACTAGATCATATCCGGATAAAATGTTAACTGAATTAAAAAGTAGACCAAAATGATTAGAAAAATGGTTGGAAATAGAAAAAAACTGTACCTCTAAATCACAATGTGTTGAATTTAAAAGTTCACAAACATTACAAAATATAAGTAAACAAATTAAATCAAGTAATATATATATATATATATATAGTTGATGCAGAGATTGAGAAATGCATCCCAAACTTTCTAAAAACTGTAAAAATAAAAAGTAATCATTAATGGGTCCACACTTTTAATCTAGGCACTAGAGGACAGAAGCAGGAGGATCTCTGTGATTTTGAGGCCATGCAGGTCTATGTACAGAATTCCAGGCCAGCCAGGCCTACATAGTGAGACCCCCATTTCAAACAATAATAGCAAATGGCATTGAAAATCAACAGAGAAACAAAAGAGAAATACATAAAGCCATGGATATGAAATATTGTAGCTATAACACAAAAATAATGAAGAGCTTTGTAACATTCCTGTGTGTGAAAACTCAATTATATAAACTTAGTTCTTCTCAGTTTTAATATCTAAATTCAATATAATTCAAACTCAAAATGTGATCAGGGATTTTCATAAAATATGAAAATTTGATATGAAAATCATACAGATCAAAGAGATTACAATAACCTAGATAATTTTGAGGAAGAATAGAGTGGAAATGTGAAGTCCTACCAGCAATTGATTTAAAGTTATACAAACCAATGAAATAGAGTAGAGAGTACATAAGTACAACTGTGTGTTGATGAACACTTGATGTTCTGCAGAGGCAATGACAAAGACCAAGTAGTGAGTGGTGTTGCTATCAATGCTCATCTGTGAGAGGAAAGTAAAATTAGATCATAGGTTCACACTATATACAAAAAGATTTTGTAAAAATTAAAGTCCCAAATGAAAAAGGTAAAAAATTAATTTTTAAAGAACCTGCTATTTGTTTTCTATGTGTGTTGGGTTAAGTTCCACACTTAAGGGGTCAGAGGACAAAATGTACAAGTTGGTTCTCTCCACTATTTAAGTTCTACTGATTGAATTCAGGTCAAGTTTGCCTGCACACTTGACCTGTTAAGCCATCTCCCTGGTCCACAGTTTTTATATATAATTTAACTTTCATTGAAAATAGCTGTTTTACATACAATATATTCTGATCCAAGTTTCTCCTCCCCGAACTCCTCCCAGATTCTCCACACTTACCCTAACTCACATTCTTTCTTTATCTCTCTGTCTTTTTTTCATTAGAAAATGGGCAACTAAACACACACACACACACACACACACACACACACACACACACACACACACACACACCTGATTAGGGCAAAACAAGCAAACATTCAGGGGAAAAAAGAGCCAAAGGAAAAGCCTAAGAAGCATACAGTTGCATATCCACACAGAAATACACACAAACACAGAGTGGGGTGGGGAGATCCCATGAAAACATGAAATCAGAAACCATACTATATAAGCAAAAGATTTGTGAGATAAAAAAAAAACTTACCCAAAGAAAGCATTATAAGACAAATCCTTCCAAAAACACCCCGGACTTCATTTTGTGTTAGTCATCTATGGCTGGCCATTGAACCTGCCGTTGAGTGAGTGTGGTTTATATACCTAGCTACCCAGAGAGACTCCATTGGAGGAAACTAATGTTTTCTTTGTGGGTTATTGTCAGTTGGAGATCGGGCTGTGTGCCCACTTCCCCCCTTACTGCTAGGAACCCATGTGGCTTAGCCCTGTGCAGGCTCTGTGCATCCTGTCACACCGTCTGGGAGTTCATAGGTGTATCAGTCCTGTGGTGTTTAGAAGGCCTTGTTTGCTTGCTGTCTTCCATCCGCACTGGCTCATACAATTTTTCTGCCTCCTTCACAAAGCTCCCTGAACTGTTATGGGGAGGATTTGACGGAGATATCCCTATAAGGACTGAGTGTTCCAAAGTTTATCACTTGCTGGTCATTGTCCAGTTGTAGGTCTTTGTATTTGTTCCTATGTACTTACCACAGGAGGACACTTCTCTGATGATGGCCGAGCAAGACACTGATCTATGGATATAGAAAAATACTATTGATTCATTTCATGGCTACATTCTCTCAGCAGAACAGTGGTATTTGGTTTTCTCCTTAGGTACATGGTCTATCTAGTCTCAGGTTCTCAGCCACCTGAGCAGTATCAGGAATGGGCTCCATCTTGTGTACTGCTCCTTAGTTGTAATCAAATACTGGTTGGCAACTCTCACAACTTTTGTACCACTATTGCATCAAAGTCATCAATGAAGTTCAAAGAGTTTGTAGCTGGATCTGTGTCTACCTTTCCCCTTTGGTGGCCTGCAGCAAACGGTAGTTCAGTACCATGAAAGCTAGTCAATAGTGGTGAAGGTTCTAGTCAGGTACTAGTTAGATTCATCCATAATCAATGAGTTATATAGCTGTTATCTCTATCAGTAGGGCCTAGAACATATATATGTATTTATGTATTCACATATGCATACATACATATATATATATTCTTTTCCTATTGTATATTATATCCTATTGTATATTCTACTGTGTTGTATATTATATATTCAGTATCCTATTATAAATTCTGTATGTAAAGCATTTGTATATATATTCATATATATAATATCTATGTGTATATTTACATATATATGTATATATATATGTATATATATATATATATATATACAGGCAAAATACTCTCACACAAAAACAAAGTAAGCAAATCTAAAAATTAATATAATTGAATGAACTAATATGTCCTATATATATTAACTTAAAAAGGATAGGCATCTCTACTCTATCAAGAACTTTAATAAGGATGAAACAATTCAGCAGGATATCAGGCCCTGCCTACAAAGGCTCAAGGTCTTACAATCTTTTTTTAAATTAATTATTTCATGTATTTACATCTCAAATATTGCCCCCCCACCTGGTCCCTCTTCTCGGAGTTTTCCCCCTCATTCCTCCTCCCCATTGCCTCTAAGAGGATGTTACCCCCAGCCTTTCCCTTCCCTGGGGCATTTAGTTTCTACAGGATTAGGTGCATCGTCTCCCACTGAAAGGCCTGCCAATCTTGACCTGATACCTACAACCAGACTTTACCTCTTTAAGGTTCTACAACCTTCCCTAACAGCAGCAGCAGCTGGGGACCAAGTATTTAAAAACATATTCATATGGGAGACATTTCACATTAACCATCAACAGTCAGTTATGACAGAAGTTCAACTCACCAGTGATCAGAAATGTGAAGATTAAAATATAGCTATCAGATGGTCAAAGGTATGAAGGTTTGGTAATTCCAAGGTTTTATTTTTATGAGAGTGTGTGGCAAAGAGAATGTTACATTCACTACTGCTAAGAGAGTGCATTGGTAAAACCATTTATGAGACCACTTTGGTGCAGCATATGAAGCATTTACACAGACCCCTAACTCCTATATCAAGATGTATATTTATAGAATCCTTTAAACTGGTTTCCAAAGAGACTGCTGTTAAGGAAGTTCATTACATCATGGTTTGTAATAGTGGGAAACTGAAAACTTGGACATATTCAAGCAACAAGATAAAACCTTATAGCAATAAAGTCACTATTTTGTACCGACATGGATACAGCTGCAGAAATGATGTTGAAGGCCAGAGCAACTTATAACGGTATGTATATTCTTCAGCAGAAAGTTCTTAAATGAAATATTTAAGAACATGCAAAGGAATGATGCTAGATTGAATCATGCAAAGCGACTATTTTTCCCTAAGAATAGACAGTAATAGCATCATAATTTCAAGGTAACACAGGACTACATGCATGGTATTGATGGACATAGAATTCACTATGGCATTATCTTTTTAGCAGTGATGCTGAGGAGAGAATGGTATGGGATTGATAAGGTACATTGGGGTAGCTTCAGGTTTGGCTGCCACAGTTTATGGCAGATTATGGCAGGTGTTAAGTTTATTAAAGCTGGGTGATAGGTACACATGGTCATACTCTGTATGTGTGTGTGAGTGTATGTACATGTGTGCATGCGTGCGTATGTGCATGTGTGTGTGTGTATTCTACATTTCTGTTGATACTTTGATTTTTTCTAAAGAAAAAGTTTTAATCGAGGCATAAAATTTTAATCTCCCATTAGAAAGAAATATTTACAAAATGATTAAATCTTCTGATGCTTCCTTATCTGAACATAGCACCCATGAGACTTTTAGTATGACATAAAAAATTGAGAAACATCTCTCCTCACACACCAGTCAAAAGCTTCCAATTTTATTTTGTTCCTTTAACATCGGTAAGATCATCCTCATACAAACCATTCATTAGTGCCTCTCTTTTGTTCACTGTCGTTTTGTGGTGGTCAGTTTCATCTGTATGCCAGAGATATGAAATCTACTGATGAGGCTAAATTGTTTTCCTCTTCTTTCTTAACTTCTGATACCTACAGAAATCTGCAAGCAGAATATGATCGTCTGAAGCAGCAGCATGAGCATAAAGGCCTGTCCCCACTGCCGTCTCCTCCTGAGATGATGCCCACCTCTCCCCAGAGTCCCAGGGATGCTGAACTCATTGCTGAGGCCAAGCTACTGCGCCAACACAAAGGACGTCTGGAAGCCAGGATGCAAATCCTGGAAGACCACAATAAACAACTGGAGTCTCAGTTACATAGACTGAGGCAGCTCCTGGAGCAAGTAAGGCATCCCCACCTCTCTAAGATGGCTAGTTCCAAACTTTCACATTCCTCCTTTAAACAAAACCAAAAGACAGAACTCAGGTGCTTGGACTTCAACTTTAAAGTACTTTTCAATATGTCTTTGACATCCTTTCCTCTCCCGATGTGATTTTGGTCTGGGGATTGCTTTCTGTTCATTTGTTTTACCACTTGGAAATGCATTTCATAAGGAAATGTCAGTCGTTTCTTCGTGGTATACCTTGAGGCTCTTTTCCTCTCCAAATCACTAACATGTAATTTAAATATTTACACATCCGCTGGGAGCCTAGGAAGATATAGCATTAAAACAGACCCCAGCCAGACATGCTCTAGGTTTTCTAAGAATTTAAATATTAAAATAATGTTCATTTCTATTGTGGTTCTTTATACTTCACGGCTTTTATATGTACGCTGTTCTCACTTGATCTTCTCAATCATTTAGCCTTTTAATTTTGTGTCTTAAATCTTGTTTGACCATATCTATATTTCTCTGCACTTTTATAACTGAAGACAGTTCAGCTGCAAAGATATATGCATGGATTATATCTACAATAAAATATCACGCGTTCTTCAATTTCTGAGAATTTTCTAAGTAGGATTGGTAATAATGTCTGAGTCCTGGGTGTCTATAACAATCTGATTTTTTGAGTCTATAGTATTCCTATAGTGTTTGTGAGTTTATTATGGAAAATAATATTCTTCCGTTGCATCCTTTAGCCCCAGGCTGAGGCCAAGGTGAATGGCACCACGGTGTCCTCTCCTTCTACCTCGCTGCAGAGGTCAGATAGCAGTCAGCCTATGCTGCTCCGAGTGGTTGGCAGTCAAACTTCAGAATCTATGGGTAAGTATCAGCTCCTTCTAGAATTACTTTTAGTGTACTGTAGTGTACTGTTTTGCTACCAGTACAAATTGTGAAGCCACACCTGTGTCACATATGCCTTAGAGCAACTCGTGTGATTAATTAACTAGAAAGATAGTATGAAAAGCGATGTAGAGAGAAATTGCTCTGCAGGGGAAAAGTAGAATCATATTTTAGGGATGCTTAACTCATTTTATTTTAGGAAACTTTTGAATATCATATCATACGTAAGAATATTTGAAAAGATATTTCTTAGAAGATGTATTTGAAGCCTGCATCTGCCCAAAGAAAACCTTTTCTAGATGTATACAGCAGTTAGGAGGTATTTGTTCAGGCCAAGATATATGAATTCTGGACAGGGTCTACATTTACAGAAATGGGAGGGGGCATCTATGATACTGCTGCATGTAGATAGTTTCTAGGACCTAGGGTCTGACTGCAAATTGTCAAGAAGAAATGAAGAGAGATTTGTTGCCAATATAGAATCAAGTATTTTTCCCCTTTCCCTGAGCTATACATAGGGTTTTCAATGTATTATGCAAGTATTTTACCACAGAACTATACTATACCCCAACCCCAGGATATATATATATATATATATATATATATATATATATATATATATATATATATATAGTTTCTAAGCTATGTATGTTATTATTTGTATGTATATGTGTATGCCAGTTGACACAGTTGCTGGAAACTGAGATCTGCTCCTCTGCAAGAGGAGCAAACACTCTCAACCACTGAACCGTCTCTCTAGCCAACCCCCCCAGGAGTACATTTTGATTGTTTTGTAATGCATTTAAGAAAACATCAGACTTCCAGAATTAAATTACACATCCATGGATTTGACTGCTGAAGGATAGGAGACAAGAAATATATTACAAAGGTATCTGGATGCAATACTTTGTGGAAGTCTTTTGGTTCTGTTTTTCTTTCTGTTGCTATGACAAAAGCCATGACCTAAGTCAGTGTAGGGGAGGAAGTGTTTATTTCAGTTTATAGCTTACAGTCTATCACTGAGAGGTCAGGGCAAGAACTTAAACAGGAACTCGAAGCAAAAACTACTGAGGAATTCTGCTTTTTGGTGCATAGACCCACACTTAGCTAGCTTTCTAATAAAGGCCAGGGCCTTTTTGCCCATGAATGGTGCTGCAGACAGTAAGCTGGGCCCTCCTACATCAATTAACAATCAACAAGATCCCCCTTAGACATCCTTTCCAGCCAGCCTATCCAGGCAATACTTGAATTGAGATTCTCTCCTTAGGTGACCCTAAACTGTGTCATGTTGACAATTAACACTAAATAGACAACCTCTATTTGAATAATGGTGTGGTGAAGAACAGAGAAGTAGATACAACGTTGAGGAAGATATGCTCAAAAGGATGAAATCTAAATGAAGAAGAAAGTTAATTACAGCCAATGAGATCATTATGAGTGATGGATCACTTCAGAGAAAGCAGTTTCAGAGAATCTGAGAAGTTGATCAGTGAAAAGAAATGAAAATTAAGGAAAGAAACTTTTAGAACACTTTGTTTTGGTTTTCCCATTGCTGAGATAAATACCTGAGGAAAGCAGCTTGAGGGTGAAAGGGCTTCTTTTGGCTTAGATTGAGGGTACAGTCTATCACAGTGGGGAAGGCATGAGTGCAGAAGCTCCAGAAAGCTGCTCATGTTAGATCCCCTGTTAGGAAATAGGAAGAGATGAATGCGGGTCCCTAGCTCACATTCTCCTTTTTATAGTCAGACCAGAAGCCTAGTCAATGAAAAGATATCGCCTGCATTTAGGATGGGTCTTCCCAGTTCAGTTAACCTAGTCTAAAGCTTCCTCACAGACATGCCTACATATAGTCTTCTAGATTCTGCCACGTTGACAGGTAAACCTCACAAATCCCAAGTAGGAATGAGGGCTTAAGACAGAGTTAATTGAATTTGGGGATGAAATGTTAAGTGGTTAGCATGGTCTTATGTCATTTATTCTTCTTTGGGAACCTCTGCACAGAACTGGGTTCTATGAAAGCTGTAATTGGTGTTGCCTACATGATAACATAAGAGTACAAGGCAGAAGCTATACTTCAGTGTCATGAATGGTTATGGCAGCACTTGTTAGGGAGTGTTTATTCTTTGTCTTGTGCTGTTAGATAGTCATGTTTAATGAATTCCACCAGAATTTGATCTGTTTCCTTCATTTCTCCTCTTTTATGAGTGAGTACGCATGAATCAACCCCATGACTGTATTTCTTTTCCTTGAGCCCTAACCTAATTTTCCTTGGGATTCCCACTATTTCCTGGAAGATTTTCATGGAATACCATGACTGCCGTCCTAGATATCTGGAGCCAGAGATGGGGGAGGATCCATTTGAGATGTGACTGAGGAAGTGAGTGACGCCACAGCTTAAAAACAACAGCCCCTCAAATTCTTATTAACTCACACACAGACTTCTTTGTTGTTTGCATTCAAAGCCTGGTGTAGGAATTCATACTTGAGATGATTCATGGACTAAAGAGACACAAAGTGTGGATCTCTTTGGGCATAAAAAATAAGGTCGAAGGTAGAAATGTGTTAGTGTGAAGACCAAGAGATTAAGGTGAAGCTGGGTGTGGTGGCTCACACTTGCAATCCCAAGAGTTGGGAAGCAGAGGCAGAGCGATTGCTGTAAGTTCTAGGCCAGTTTGGTTTATATGGTGAATTCTAGGCCACCCAGGGCTATATAGTGAGACAATATCTCAGAAAATGAGGGGGGTAGAGAGAGAATGAGAATAGATGGATTGAGGTCAGAGGAGTGGGACTGTGGTCAAGGCAGTTGAACAAATGGGGTATTAGGCATGGTTTCAAGTTCTTCCTATATTTAAGCATTGGAAGTATAAGTTCCCACTCAGCTTGGAAGCCTGGTGCATGGAGATCACCGAAAAGGTCAGATTATGTACAGCTCAGGCTGGAATAGAGCCAGGATGGAGCAATTCAATCAGCAGGGTGCTGAGACCATTGGAGTGATTATAGAGAGTCACAGATGTTGAAGAAGGTAGATGAGGGGTCTAAGAAGATAAGGATGCCTGAGGAGAGAATAGTCGAAGCAAATCCAGTGATGTTCAAAAATTTCCACCAGGGTGGAGGACCCCTCCAGCTCCTAAGAAGGCAAACGTTATAGGGCAGCCAGGGTCCAGTTGTTCATAGACAGGAGAGGATACGTTTGTGGTGCTTTTCTTTATTACACGTTAGAGATTTAGGGAAATCTCCATGAGAATCTCTTTTGGTACATGAAATCTGAGTACAGCTAATGGACTAATGGAAGTGAAAATGACAGCGTAGAGCATGAAAACATACTGTACACCTTTGAGAAGTCAATGAATCCTGAAAACAAATGATCTTTAGTATCTCTGTTGTTTCCTACTTTAGGGTTTTCCTGTCCTTTTGAAGTAATGCTTGAGAGATTAAATCATGAATTTTAGCTATGAGCCTCAGAACTCCGGATGCTTAGAAGTATTAATGATTTAGGTTGTTAACACCTAAGAGGCAGCATACCTGTTAGAGCACTCGAGGTAAAGTACGTAGCAAACTGTGGTGCTGATGATTTGTAGAACCAAGAATGCTCTGGCAGAACTGAACACAGGGATAGAAGTGCTATACGCTAGTGCCTAAGTTAGGATAAGAGCTAACTTGCCCATATAAAATTGATAGGATATGTTGCAAGGTTGTTTTTTGAAAGAAAAGACTAAATTCAAAGGTGCTTTTTCTTGAACTGGGTAAACCAACTTTATTTAATAAAGGGGAATAGGGGAACTTTTAAAATGATGGTCCCAGGTGTTTAAATAACTGTGATAAATGTTCTTGTATTTTGAACCTTTGAGATGTGGTAAGGATGAGATTGGCTGAGTTATATTTTCGATGAAGATAGTATTCTTTGAATATACAGCTTCAATTCAGTGCTGAAGTCATACCAAGTTATTTATCTAAGAATTCAACTATTTTTATCCATCCTTATGTGCAAATTCCATATCATAGATTTAACCAACCAAATTTAGAAATATTTGGGGAAGGTGTCCATTTGTAATGAAGCATATAGATCTCTTTGGATCATTATTTCCTGAATTTAATAACAATATAACAACTAGTTACATAGCATTTACATTGTATTGGGCATTACCAGTAATATAGAAATAATTTAAAGTATATGGAAAGATGCATATTGTTTCTATGAAAGTACTTGATTTAAGGGGCATTTTAGCAGTCATTTTGATCCTTTAACCACCCCCACCCCTGACAGATCCAGAGGGACCACTGTATCTCTCTGAGCACAAAGTACTTCTTACTTAAAAGGCTTTTGGCATTGTTTGTATTCTATACAGTTGTTATTGGGAGATTATGCTAATGGAATTTACATTTTACTGGAAGAGACAAATATAAATGGACAAAATTAGTCCTTTTTTGATATTTATACCTCTGTATCCTCAGGCAAATGCATTCCTAAGAATTCTTCAAAGTCGGGCTGGAGAGATGGCTCAGCCGTTAAAGGCTAGGCTCACAACCAAAAATATAAGAAGAATTCTTCAAAGTCAATAAGTCCTTACCTTCTCAAACCCACTCTTCCAAATGTGTTTTCTGCTTTATTTAAAATATCAGACATTTCCAAAACATTAAAAACAGATTTTATTGTTAATATTTGTAATTTATATGACCTCTTTTTTCTGTTTTTCATTTAGGAAAAACTCCAGGTTTGCAACAAAATTGTAATTAATTCAACATTTTGCCACAGTTGCTATATATCCATTTATTTATGTATCCTTAGATTAATGTTTTGTTTATATGGACATCTATTTTTATATGTCTCTAAGATGACATCTTTACATACTCTGCATTGTTTTATTCATATTTTATGTGCATATCCATCATACTTACATTTATATAATTGTTGGTTTATTTTATTTCAGTGACCTATTTAATGTCTGTTTCACATAAAAGAACATTTTGCCCAAAAGGCTTGAAAACATATCTTCTTTCAAGATGAAAGATATTGTCTTACATAACCAACATAAAATTACTACTCAGGCAATAAACATTGGTCCCAGGACTGTAAATCACTGGTAGAGATTTCATCTGGTATGTGCAAGGCCCTGAATTCAATGTGTAGCACCACAAAATAAAATCAAGTAACTGTTGCTGCTTCAACTATGATATCTTCAATTCTGCCAATAACATTCTGTATAGATTATTATTATTATCATTTTCATTATCATCATCATCATCATCATCATTATTATTATTATTATTATTATTATTATTCAAGATCCAATGAAAGATCATGCTTTCCATATCACTGTCAAGTCTCTGCAGTCTCCTTCAATCTTAAAATACTTTTCTAGGCAACTTTACTTGTTCAAAACCAGGTGTTTGTGGAATGGTTTTTAAGTGGTATCTGCCTGCCTGCTTCCTTCTGAGTCTGTTCCTGCTAAATATTTTATGCAGAGCTACCATGTAAATGATGTGCAATACTCTTCAGTGAGCTACATCCAGGTCTACTTTAAGGGTCACTCTCTATCCTCTTCTTCATTCTTCTTGGGATTTCCTTCTATTTGCCTACTACTATGTTGATTATTCTATGCCCAGAGTTCTGGCCCAGACATCATCCATCAGTGCGTTTTGAAATGTCTGTGACAATTTTCCACTTTTTTCCTTTTTACTCCTTTCGATCACTGTATTCTTCCACCAGTCATAAAGGAAAGACTGTTTTCATTCTTGTAGGAAAAAAAGTTGAACTCTTCATGTCAGCTGCTTCTGCCCCAACTCAGCTCTTTGTCATCTACTACTTTAATACATGTGCATACTGTCTCAATTGGTTTCTCTTTCTTTGGCTTCCCTCTCTTCCTTCCCAGGTGTTCTAGTTACTGCAGCTATTTAGATCCTATCATTCTATTCCTAGACTAAAGCCGGATTTGCCCACCAATCAATTCCTAATTCTTTAATGTGGAAACAATGCTTTTTCCTAACCTGAAATAGATTATTCTTTTGCCCCACAATGTATCTTCCTTTGTAACTTCATCATACACTATATAGTTTTGACTTGCATTATATCATGTAATTATATTCTGTATGGCAGGCAATTATTTGCATTTCTCTTTCATTGATTATTTTATTTATTTACATTTCAAATGTCCCCCTTCATGGTCTCCCCTCCACAAACAATTATTTGCATTTCTTTTCCCTTTATTGAATACCATAGATCTTTTTTTTTTTATTAACTTGAGTATTTCTTATATACATTTCGAGTGTTATTCCCTTTCCCGGTTTCCGGGCAAACATCCCCCTCCCCCCTCCCCTTCCTTATGGGTGTTCCCCTCCCAACCCTCCCCCCATTGCCGCCCTCCCCCCATAGACTAGTTCACTGGGGGTTCAGTCTTAGCAGGACCCAGAGCTTCCCCTTCCACTGGTGCTCTTACTAGGATATTCATTGCTACCTATGGGGTCAGAGTCCAGGGTCAGTCCATGTATAGTATTTAGGTAGTGGCTTAGTCCCTGGAAGCTCTGGTTGCTTGGCATTGTTGTACTTTTGGGGTCACGAGCCCCTTCAAGCTCTTCCAGTTCTTTCTCTGATTCCTTCAACGGGGGTCCTATTCTCAGTTCAGTGGTTTGCTGCTGGCATTCGCCTCTGTATTTGCTGTATTCTGGCTGTGTCTCTCAGGAGCGATCTACATCCGGCTCCTGTCGGTCTGCACTTCTTTGCTTCATCCATCTTGTCTAATTGGGTGGCTGTATATGTATGGGCCACATGTGGGGCAGGCTCTGAATGGGTGTTCCTTCAGTCTCTGTTTTAATCTTTGCCTCTCCCTTCCCTGCCAAGAATACCATAGATCTTAAACTCTTTAAAGACATTTCCAATTTCTTGATCATTTTCCTGTCCCAATTCATCACTCTCAGGACAACAAACCTGCAGTAAAGTGCTTGGTGGCTTTACTCTTTCGGAAATCCAGCACAAAAAAATTATTTTTTTATTCCGTCTGTGTGTGTGTGTGTGTGTGTGTGTGTGTGTGTGTGTGTGTGTGTCTTGCCGGCATGTATATTTATGCACCATTCTCTTAGTTAGGCTTTATTTTGCTGTGACAAAGCACCATGAGCAAGGCAACTCTTATAAAGAAAATATTTCACTGGGGCTGGCTTACAGGTTCAGAGGTTTAGTCCATTATCATCATGGTCAGAAGGACAGCAGCATCCAAGCAGGCATGCTACTGGGGAGGTAGCTGTGAGTTCTACATCTGACTCCGTAGGCAACAGAGAGAGAGAGAGAGAGAGAGAGAGCCACTGGGCATGGCTTCATCTTCTGAAACCTCAAAGCTCCCCCAGTGACGCATTTCCTCCAACAAGGCTACACCTTGTAATAGTGCCCTTTGGGCCTATCGGGGCCATTTTTATTCAAACCACCAGAACTATATGCATGTCTGCTATCTTCAGAGGCCAAAACAGAATGTTAGGTTTCCTGAAACTGGAGTTATGGACACACGTGAGCCACCATTTGTGTGCTAGGAACCAGACCTCAGGAAGAGCAGCCATTGCTTTAACTGCCAATTCATTTCTCTAGCCCCAAGCATAATATGTTTTTGGTAGACAGGGGAGAAATTGGTATCTTTGAGATATTTTAATTTGAGTATCTTTTATCATAAGTTAAAGCTGACCAACTGATATTCAAGAGCACATATGTAACATATATAAAACTGAAAGCATCTGTTTTCAGTTAGGCTATGAAACATAGTTGGACCAACATATGCATGCAGTAGTAGATAATTCTTAGTGCCTTTTCTATTAAAAAAATAGGAAGAATCAAGAAAGACAAGACATTGTAATGATATGAGGGTAAAAATGGTCAAAATCACCTTCTCAAATGATGGGCATATTCTTTTTTTTTTAAGAGTGTAGACCAGCAGAAATTACAGGTTAAATAAACTATATCCCAATAGTTTTAAATGGAAGATAGGAGAAATATTCCATGTCATAGAATCCCTCATTAGACCAATTTTGAAAAACAACTCACTTTCCCTAAGTGGGTCAGTGCTGCAAATGTATTCAGTAACTAGTCATGTCATGGTGATTATGTGTGTTCACATGTTTCCCTTTTGTAAGAAAGAAATAATTTGCTGAGGCACGGTTCCATGTTTAAAAAGAAAATAATTTGCCCAGATACAGTCATTTGTAATCCTTAGCTTCAAATAAACCCGGATAATATTGTTAATAACTTAAAAAAGAATGTTTAGGCATGTTCATGAGAAGATAAGATAAATGAGGAAAAAAATAGTAGTTATCAAGCTTGTCCTGACTGTGGCTATTATAATTAGAACATTCTGGGTTGCCTTTTATATTATAGTTGCATAGTGTATTATTAGGCAAACTGTAAATTTTGCTATCTTGCTGGGCGGCAAATTAAAACATAGTATATGATTATATTTTTTGACCTTTACTTCCAACTTGATATGTATTTACCATTAGTTATGGGGTTTCATATCATGACTCGGTTCACATATATAACATGCAGTGACAGTGATCAAGTTGTGGTAATTATCATTTCTGTCTCTTTAAATGCTATTCTTATCTGTTGAGAATCAGTGAGAGTTATTGCGAATAACCACAAAACATTTCAAATTGGGTGTTTCTTATTTGTATCTGTCAGGTTGCTACAGCTGTGCAGGCGCTCAGTGGAACCTCAGCCCTGGCTGTGCTCAAGTTGTCTCCCCTCCTCCATAGGTCAGGAACCATGTGCTTCTTCTGGCACATAAACATAATAAGCAAATGCAACAACTCATATCATTCTAGGTTCCTCCATATGTCACATCCATTCACATTCCACTCACCACAACAGGATTCATGGCCAAGCTGGCATTCTTGGACCATGGAAGAGCTCTCCTCTCAGCGTTAGATCACTCTGTGGATATTGGTAAACTTCTTGCTGTCCTTTGAGCAAAGCAAACACACTGGTCTTCTAGGAGCTTTTGAAGTTGCTCTTCCTTTGACTGTTGCTCTATTTCCTGATATACCTATGTGATTCATATCTTCAGGATCTTAGTACTCGGGCTCAGGTGTGTGTCACTCTTGTCTTAGTGTGCATCACTCCTTTTCACACCTACATAATTAATGAGGGTCTCAAAGAGGGCATTGGATTTCCTGAAGCTACTAACATAGATGTGTAGAACTGAACTCAGGTACTACAAAAGAATGGGATTCACTTCTGAGCCACCTCTCCAGCCCCTTGAGTGTGGCTTTCTTATAAAGGCATTACAAAAAAAAAAAAAAAACCTGTCCCAGTATCTAACAATCTAACGATACATGACTAGTGATTTATTCTTAAAATATTTATAAGCATATATTAATTGTATAAAGTGGTGGGTATTATTATTATTGCAGTTTTATTATAAAGGATTTTGATCATATTCATCATCACCCTTATATTTTATCTCATTTCCCCTCCTTCTCTTCCTCTTCCCTGTGAGTGGTATTACTTTATATCCAGGTTTCATTTAACTGGTTCACTACTCAGTATAATCGGATATAGAATCTATTCCGTGCTAAAACACTTGTCAGTTAACCTGTTTGCTTTTTTTTCCTGCCTATATGTGACAAATCTGATCTCAGTTCTTACAAAGAGGTAAGGGAAGCCATCCTGAGAAATCTGGAAAAATTGAGGAAACAGATTATACTTGTTTATATACAATTTAGGATATATCAGGTATTCTAAAGATATTAGAATGGTTATTGGATCAATATCTGGGTGCATACATAGCTCCCTGCATTCAAACTCCAACAACCCCAAAAATGTTTGAATAGATACAATTACCATTATCACAAAAGCTTTCTATTAAAACAAGGCAATTTTACATTTGAACTTAGGTACTTCCTTTTGAGACGGGATAGCTTATCTGTAAAGATGAACTTAGCTGACATCATTTGCTTATCCTTTACAGTTTAATCCTTGAAGTCATTCAGGAACAGTACTGCCAGTCACATCATTGAACTATACCTGGGTCTTACAATGAACTTCCAAGAACTCGGATATGATGTAATTAAACTGTCAGATATATTGACACGATGCTGAGTGTTTCTGCTGGTTCTGATTTAATCTGTAAGACATACTGTCAGGAACATGGTCTTGCTGTCATTAAAAATGCCTCATGTTTCCCAGTTCAACAAAAATTTGCATTAGTAGTGGAACAAAAAGATGTAATTGGCCCTGCAATTGGTCAGGGTTGTGTCTCTTCTGGTAATATATCATTCATTCCATGATAGTAGGTGTTTAACTTAAATTTATTAAGAATAAATAAACTAGAAATACTAAATGCCACGTTTTTTCTCTTCTGAAGACAGAAACTGAAAATGTGTGTGTGTGTGTGTGTGTGTGTGTGTGTGTGTCTATGTGCTCCCACATGTGTGCATGTGTGTAGAGAGAAGAGAAGAAGGAGGAGGAATCTAGTGTCTTGTTTCTTTGTGAACTTCATTCTTCACAGTGTTTTCCTGTGCTTAGGATTTCAATGGGATTTGCTCTGGCACAAGACTCACAGAATTAGGCTTTTTTTAATTCACCACAGCTTCTTAACCCTCCATTCTAGGAACGACATGCAGACTCACATCCACCTAGAATATGATTTGTCTTAGCAGTGAATCTTTCTGCTTGTGCCTTAAAAACAAGCTTGAAGATGCAGGAATAAATGCAGGATTAGACTCTTAGCTGAAAATCCAAGCATGGCATAGGCCAACGGAAATGAAAAGAATATGTAAATCATTTAATCACTACCTCCCTAGTCATTTCCCAGTCACATGTGAACATGAGCTTGCCCTTAATCCCCTTCATTATTTCTGACTTGCTTGAACAAGGTCTTGCTTTCAAAGTAACAAACTGAGCTTAGAAGGAAGTTATTTTCATGATTAAGAGATTGATTATTATGAAAAACAACTTTCAAAGAACCTTCAGAATTCAAGTTAGTTTCATAACAATTTTGCCTTACTCAAACTGTTGGGTAAAGAGACACTGATGTTCACAATATCTACAAATTCCCAATTAAAAGATGATAATGTAATTCCAAGTAACAATGAGTAAATTCCTCAGCATTCTGTCTACGATCCTTATAATACTGACATAAGTATTTATTAGTTCATATACAAATGTTTATTCCTTCTTATGACATTTGATTTTAATGCTCCTTTAGTTTTGTTGTTGTTAAATGTGAAAGACCGAAAAACCCCAGTTCCTCTTGTCTCTTATTACCTTTATGGAGTAAATCCAGTCTGCCATGTTCTTATTTTTCTTTTGTGCTGAGGAAGCACACTGTAAGTGTTTGATAATAATTGTTCATCTCACAGAAAAGGTTCACATTTGTTAATGGGCTTCAAGAAAAGATGTTTTATCGACTTCATGTTAACTCGTGAGCATGAGCACAAGTTTTCTTCCCCTCGAATAATAGCAGGCCAATTGCCATGAGGATTTCCACGCATTAAGGAAGTAGTCCCTAATTATGAAACTCGAGGAGTTGCTTGAGAAGTTTTCTGTTATTATATTCGTGAGAAAGTAAAATGAAGATACAATGGTTTGTAAAATATTTTTGTGGCCCTTTCCTGTGTCTGCATTTGGCGGAAGTGTGATGGCTCTTCCTTGCTTTTCTTTCACTAAGGTGAGGAAGATCTTCTGAGTCCTCCCCAGGACACAAGCACAGGGTTAGAAGAAGTGATGGAGCAACTCAACAACTCCTTCCCTAGTTCAAGAGGTAAGGACCTGTAGCTAGAAGGGACTCAGACCTCACCATCCCCTCCATTCTAACCGATGTGTTATTGTCTATTGGAAGCCAACATGTACTGACAAAAGGCCAATTTGGGTTCATGGTAAGATTTTATTGTTCGTATAGATTTCTGGCTTAGTGTATTTTGAGTTCAAATACCTGAGTGATCAAATTGTTTCTAGAAGTAAGAATTCCATTTGTACTTCTAGAGTGTTTTACTTGGTTCATATGGTGAAGAGCTAATTATGTGGTACCTTTTCTTTAAGAGCAGTTATTATGTGACTTTCACAGATGAGAAAATTAATGCTGTGTGTTCCCTGTGCCAGGGATGTAAGGCTACAGTATGCCACAGCAAGGCCCAGAAAATGGCTAGCAAGTGGTAGTGGTGGGGATTCTGGCTTGCAATCTGATGCCCTTTGTGTTTGAAAATTGCATCATACGCCATCATTTTAATATCGGGATAATTAGATCTCCATAGGTAAGGTTATCGGCTTTTCACTTCCTTATAAAAGTAAAAGCCATTCTTTTCTCTATCACATTGACCTTGTATATTATTGCACCCCATATAAAAGCAGGACTTTAGCACACAGAATTTTCCTGCAGACCTGTATGAGCCACAAACATCTTGCTTCATCCAAAGGGTTATTTTATTGCTCTTGATATAGTTTATTATCTGACATGGTCACAGAACCTCCCCCACCCCTGAACTCTTCCTGTCAACCTATTAAAACAAAACAAAGCAAAACAAAACAGTTACGGTCACCCGTGAGCTGATAGAAGGAAAGCATGGAGAAGTAAAAGGAGAAATCTGAAAGCTCCACGTTCAGGGATTAGCTCCCCTAATGGGCAGCCTAGGAAGGAAAGGTGATGGGAAATCTGAGGTTTCTGCTCGTCTCCATAAGGACAACGAGGAGGGTGAGTTTGAGTAGTGTGTTTTCCTCATCTTTTTGTTCCGTGACAGTTAACAATGGCCATTTCCTAGCTATTTGATCTGTGAGTGAAGGTTGTGTAGTGCACATCAAAGGCAATAATGTTCTGGTAGAGCGTTGCTAAGGAACCATCAGGGAAGCTAATTTTAAATGTCTGTACCAACCATCTTTTCAATGCTGAACACCACTGATTGATTTTTAGCAGATAAAATGCTTACCTGTCTTGCACTAACTCCTTGCCCCATCCTCATCCTAACTCTATTAGATATCTCCTCTTCTTAGATGTTATTATTTAGAATGAGAAGACCATATCCAAACTTGTTAGAAAATAAAATGCTTTCCCTTTTGCTGTTATCACTGTGTCCTTGCAGAGTCTACTAGTGTCCACCATGTAGCAGAGAAAGTATTAGAAATGCAAAGGAAGTACAAGTTCTTGGCTTTTGAAGATCTCATTCCCAACATGGGGCAATAATACAATTTCTATAGTGAAGATATATTTTCCATGAGTGAATCCCTGAAGTGTCCTGCTTCTTAGAAAGGAATTAGTTGTTTCTTCAAGGTTGCATGGTAGTTAGAGGTGTCAGGGCTTTCGGCCTCTACCATACATTTTAATACCCCTTCCCTTTTTCTTAAAGGTCATAGACGTGTTTCCTCCCAGCTTCGTGACCTGCTGCCCCATTTCCCTACTCTGTGAGAGGTTAAGGGCTACCCTGTTTGTAGGATGGCTATCTCTTCCTCATCTAACAGGAATGTAGCAGAGAAGGGACAGCCATATGTATTGTCTGCTGTTTCTGTTTAATTTATTTGGGAATAAAATGTTGGTTACAACCTGGTAAATTGATTTTATGATCCAATGTTACAAAGTTTTCTTATCTATCTTGTGTCAGTTTTCCTTGCCCATGGCTGTAGTTTTTAAAAAATAAATTAATCTTTTTTTACCATGCAAATTTCTGCCAAAACTGAGCTAATGTCTTAGAGGACTTGGTAGTCTTCCTCTGACTCATCTGTCCATGTTCCTTTCATTGTATTACCAGAAACAAATGAAGTTCCTGGTTGATACAGCTATTTCACACAGCTGTTTCAGTAACTCAAAACAGATGTCAGAGCCAGAGGTCTGACATTTAGTGGAAATGTGTTATTAAATACCACCTTGTGGTTTGTTTTACCCAGCTAGTTAATTTCCAACAGAGGAAAAGCTTTATTGTAGAAAGAAATTAAAACTGTCATAAATTTAAAAAATAAACAGATAAAGTGTGTTACTGTATGCCTTGAATTTACAACATCTGTGCCACTCCTAAACCTGGACCAGAAGGTATCTAAACTTTACCTTTCATTTCCAGAGTGCTTAGAAGCACACTGAAATTAAATTCCTTTTTCATAGCCATTGCAGGTTAAATTAGGCCTCTGATATTATCTAAATGGTTTTTGCTAAGCTGTTATTGAGATTAATAAATACAGCATGCTTCTACACTTAGTGCTAAACCTTAGGCAATATAGACTGCAGCACATCCAAGGTATCCATGTGTGCACATTTAAGTCTGTAATTTTATCTTTCCTGGTTAGCCTTTAGTTATAGTTAGTTGTTTGTAATTGAGTGTTCAATGTACATTAGCCAGTTTCTGTCTAATCTGTTTACATATACTTAAAGAGGAGCAGATCATAGATAAACATCGAATTATAGCATAATAGACATTCACTATGCTAAAATGCTGACTTACATTATTGCATAGAAACACTACATGAGTAGAACAAGAAATACATATTACTTAAGATTAAGCACGTTAAGCACTTTTTCATGTATCTCTGATCATTTAGTGGTCTTCAAATGTAGAGTTCTATGTACAAATGTGCACATTAATGAAAGAAGTACTTTCTTAGGGATGTGGTATTGGACTTTCTAAAATGAAGTGCTCCCTTATACAGATTAATAAATATCATAAAAGACAAGTTTAGTGCATAAGAAAATCAAAAAAGTACTCCTTTTTGAGGATTTCTTTTATCTCTGAAGTTTCCTGCATATTGATATTCTACAGAGTACTATCACTAACAGCCCATGGTATCTTTTTCTTTTAATACCACTGCTACCCATATAAGCTCACATACATTCTGTCACATGCCCCAAAATAACCAAGCTTGCAAACAGCTTTTTGAACCCTGCTATTATTTAATATTGAAATCTTCTACTCTGGCTCTTTTGTAGTCAAAAAATAAAGCTGGAGCACATGCTTAGCATGATCAAGGGCCTGAGTTCAATCCCCAGGATTAAAAGGAAACAGACAAAAAAGTGGGCAGGATCTGGAGAAATAGCTCAGCAGTTAAGCGCATTGGCTTCTTTTCCAAAGAACTTTGGTTTGATTCCCAGCACCTATAGAGTGACTCACAGTCTTCTATAATGCCAGTTTTCAGGGGGATCCGATGCCCTCTTCTGGCCTCCACATGCGCCAGACAGGCATGTAGCACACAGACAGGCATGTAGTACACAGACATACATACAGTCAAAATATCCATGCACATAACATAAAATACAATTTTTTTAAAGTTAGACAAAAAATATCACACCACCACAGAGCAAGCACCAGTGTTTCCTATACACAAGGACAAAGGTTATGTAAATTATCCATTTATACTGGAGACCCACAATCTACCAATTTTGAGCCCTGTGGGACCCACTACTGTTTGTAGGAGTGAAGGTTACTGGGACATAGCCACATCCATTCATTTGTATAGAATTCATGGTTTCTCTAAAAGCAGAGTAGTAGTTACCAAGTTGAGTAGTTGCTACAGAGACCACGTGGCTTATAAATCTGAAAGTATTTACCACCTGGACCTTCACAGAGAAAGCTTGGTCAGCCTTGCTTTGCACTTTGATCTTGTGTCCATTCAGACTCCTTACATGTGCACACACCTGCACGTTCCATGGCAGCTCAGCCTTCCAGCTCAGCGAAGCTGTGGAGGTGCATTTCTATCTGTATTCCAGAAAGCCTGCACATTCAGGAAAGTACAGCCATTTGAATCATGTTTGAGTTGTAGTAAAATATCAACCTCCAAATGATTATCAACCTTAAATCCTAATTCTTAGCTATTTCTTAAACTACTAGTGAGCTAAGAAAGCTGAAGGCACCTAGAAGACAATACTTTTTGCCAATTCTTTTCTCTGAAACTATGAGTTCCAGTCAATAATCTCAAATTCTTGTTGCCTCAGGAAACTAGACTTTCTCAGACCCAACCAAGGCCCTGATTTATACCTCGGACTGCCCCAGCACACTTCCCTTTTCTCTTGATTCATTTCCTGATAACATATCACATTGCCAGAAGGACATCCTAACCGAAGATCTATGGAATGATTCTAAAGAACATATTTATGAAATAAAAACTTCAAGTGGATACTTGCATTTTAAAATGTTGCAACCAAGTAATTTGTATTTTGTCAGTGAAGAACTATCTTTAGTATACTAGAAAACATTGACTTCTAGCTCAAGAAAAGGATCCTTTTCTTTTGTAGACTATTTGTGAACCTACAGATAACCAAGTGTCAAGAGAAGATTTATTTAGAAAGAAATTAGGATTTCATACAATAAGCCTTCTGAAAAAGTACCCAGGACAGATCAAATACTGATGACTGCATCATTTTTAGCAATAACCACTTGGCAATGATGTGAATATGGCTCAGTATAAAATTAATAAAGATCTATAACCTTGGTCACAATAAAATTTTGGAAATAAATCATATAGTTTTCTTACAACTCTGTCCTTGCTAATGTTCTGAAGTTTAAAAGTAAACCAAAGAATTTTCAGCCTTTGGAATCTAACCTCTAAAGCAGCAGTTCTCAACCTGTAGGTTGCAAACCCTTTTGGGGTCAAAGGATCCTTTCACAGAGGTTGCATGCATATCAGATACTCTGCATATCACATATTGACATTATGATTTATAACAGTAGCAACATTACAGTTATGAAGTGATAAAAAATATTTTTGTGGTTGGGGTTTCCACAACAGGAGGAACTGTATTAAGGTGATGCAATGTTAAGAAGGTTGAGAACCACTACAGAGGTAGGACTCATATCCAGGTTACTGATAACACAGGAAAGACTCTTGACCATGTCTTCACTGATACTATAATATTCTACTTGGTTCTCTGTTGATGCAATAAAACACTAGCCAAAAGCAACTTGCATGAGTAAAGGGTTTATTTTATTTGATGCTTTATAGCGTATTATCAGTGGATGCTAACACAGAAATCTAGAGAGAGGAGCTGAAGCAGAAACCATAGAGGAACACCGGTTAATGTCTTTCTTCCAAGCTCACATTCACCTATTATTCTTAAACACATTGGGCTCACCTGCCTAGGGAGAGTACCACCTCCACTGAGCTGGACCCTCCAACACTAGTTTCCATCAATCAACAAAGTGCCCCATAAAACTGCTAGCAATCCAGTCTCATGGATGTTCCTTCTTTCCAGGAATTTCAGGTTGACAATCAAGATTGATTCAGTTTCATCAACGCTGATAAAATACCAGGAGCATTTTAGGTAGAGCACATAAGACTGAGTAGTGGCGGAGATGTAGGCCCTATCCTTCATAAGCCCACAGCCTTCGAAGAGAATTGATTCTGCTGCCAGACAATAGAGCTCTGAACAACAAAGATTCTTAACATTTTTTAAAAGAAAAATCTTAACAGAAAGTCCTAAAGGAAAAGTAATTCGTACTAGGTTTTATTTGAACCATGAAATCTGAAATAATGTTCACACCTCTCTCCCTGTCCTCTGTGTTTGCTTCTGGTAATACACACTACTGAGGGAGAACTTGTACCCATTTTTCTCTCTTGTCCCTGGCTTGAGGAACAACATGAATGCATAGTTTTACCTGGCCAAATATCAGTTACTATAACCTTTAAATCTCTTGGTAAAATTCAGAAGGAAAAAAAAAAAAGAACCGAGAGAAGTTCCACTTGGAAAAACCTTTACTTGTACATCCCAAGTTTGAAGCCTGAAATGTGAGTTGTTAAAGGTTTGATTTCCATTTCCTACCTACATTCTAGAGTAGTGATTTTGGAATTGGAGATAATTAGTTGTAAAGCCACTGAGAATGGGAGCCACTGAGCATGGTGAGTTGGGGGGAAAGTTAATGCTGGATAGGGTCTTTCACAGCTGTTGGTTTTATCTGCTCAACATATGGAAAGTTCATATAAGACTGCGAGGAATTCTCCCATAGCTAAAATCAAAAAGGCTTTTTCACATCCTGAATACAACATGAAATGGGATGTCCAATTAGGACTATTATCATGGGATATTTTCTTAGCAGACTTTGTTTGCAAAACAGGTTTAATTATATGCAGGTACAGGGCTCTGTAAAACAAGAACAGTCTTTAGCCACTGATTCTCAATACTCGGTTCTCAAGACTTGTTGAATTAAAAGGAGGAGGTGGAAAGATTACTCTTAGATCTCATCCTGTTGTTTGCCCATTCAGTGGGACTTAACCCTTCCTCTCTTTTCTTTCTGTTCCTCACAAACTGGCCCCATCAGGACATGCTCATCTTCTAGAAGATAGGACACACATGCTATTCCCTAGTGTATAGAGCCCATATACTGTCCTCTGTGGGGTTCCGCTTTGACACACAGCCAACAACTTTTGATGTTTTAATACATCGATTGTCAACTCAAAAGTAAAAAGATTATGAGACTGTTGAATGCCAAGCTTGAGTTTCTATTATAGTTGCCCTTGAAAACAATGGCCCCATTTGTCAATTTCCTTCTATGTGATTTTTCATCCAGTTTAATGTGTGAAATTTATGGCTACTACAAATGATGTCTTTTGGGTCCTGTTATCTGTTTACACTGATTTTAAGTGTATGTAAAGGTTATTTGACTAGATGTGTCTGTGGGATTTTCTGTTTATTTTTTTTTCTCTAAGGGAATAAATAAATTGTCATCTCAATATCTGTTTGGAAAAAGAAGCGAATTTGTATAAAACTGTATATTTATGCGTGTTTTATTTTTCCTTTCTGATCTATCTGCCTCTTCCTCTCTCTATTATTAAAGGAAGAAATGCCCCTGGAAAGCCAATGAGAGAGGTTAGTGAGACTCGGGCTCACAGCCATGGCTTCTGTCTGTCTCATCCTGCTTTCTGTGTCTGGCTTTTGTGTAAGAACTGTGTGTGTGCGCACGCGCATGTGTGTATTACACATTCTGTCATCATGTGAGGATGGAAGCCACCTGTCTACTTGCAACTCATGAGGAGAATTCCTCAAATGTTCATTGCTGTTGTCATCTCCATGACGACAACAGCAGGAGTGGGGGGAACTGAAGTCTCTCAAATATGGCAATCCTTTCTAATCCCTAGGTTGGAACCTTGCAGTTTGCATCTGTTGCCATCTGCAACACAAACAGAATATTCAAAATAAGTGTCACCTTGAACATTATTGATGAGTCATAAAGCTTCCGTCCATTTCCGGGACCTGAGCATTTTCTGCCAGGGTCTTTGGGTGTTATTCTTCTGAGATGATTACTTCCTTTTATTTTGTTTTGCTTTTCCCCTCTTTTCCTGGTTCCTACACTCCTTCATTTCCATTTTAGCTAAGATTGGTTTAAGCATGTATTGTGTGCCAAGCAAAATTATGGGCAGTTGCCATTTATCATGTAATCTTCATGACAAACCTATGAGGTAGGTATTCTTCTGAACTCTGTTTTTCACACTTAAGGTAACTGAGTCAAGGAGTGTGTAAGCAAAGTGTCCAAAGTGCCAGAGCCAAGGGAGGAATCCAGGAAGCCTGTTTTCAAAGCCACATTAGTAGCCTCAGTGCTGGAAAGGCTACATCATCTCAACATGCCCTTTAGAAGACTCACTTTTTATTTGGCATTTGGATCCAAACAGAATAGCAACCTATTATGTTAAAAAAAAGAATGTTGGTGTTTTGATGTGTTTCTTCAATGTCTTTTAAAGGGTTGAAATGAGTAGGGTGTGGCATTAACACTGAATATACTTTGAGTTTTCACAGTGAAAGCTGCTTCATCTTATGTTACTATCTGAACATTGACTTACCTACTGAACTGATCACTGGGTGACAAAGTGTTAAGTGTCAGTCCAAGTGAAATAAGATTGCCCTAACCAAGATTTTCAGGGGAAGGTGGGAAGCAGGCAAGCTCTCCTAAGAGATGCCAATGGCATGTGCTGTTCTGAGAGATAAGCTGGACAGGTCGAATGTTCTTGCGTAAGATCCCCATCCTTAGCAAAGAGATATACAGGTAGAGCCTGATACATTTAAACGTAGGCAGTGATGGGGCTGCAGAGAGGTGGCTCAGCAATTAAGTGCGCTGGCAGAGGACCCACATTCAGTTCCCAGTGCTGTTATTGGGAGGCTCAAACCCACCTGTAATGCCACCTCCAGGGGACCCCATAAGCCTCCATGGGCTTACAAATACCACTTCTCACAAGTACACATAGTTAAAAACATTAGAAAATAGTATAAATCTTTTTTGAAAAAACCTAAATAGTCATCATACTAGAAATTCTGCCAATCCTGTGCAATTATAATAAACTTCATGGTGCTCAGTGTACACTGATGTCCTTTCCAAAAGAGGGAAGAGAATTTTAGGGAGGGGATAGTAGCTTGGAGGAGAAGTTCAGAGAATTTGAATCAGTGATGCACTGAATGCTCCTGACTTGGTCCGTGAGACTTCTTGGTTGGTTTTAATGGTAAGTGCCTGCCTTAACATTGTTTTGTGGGGGAAAAAATGCATCATAACATTGAGTCCCTGAACATATTTCATCCGTGAATAAATATTTTTAAAGTCCAATAGATTGAATTGAATCAGTGACTACTACCTGAGATATAGGACACTGAGATGAGTTCCCAAATGTCAAAGTGTCACAACCATAATGACATTATATAGCTGTGAAAATACCCTAAACTCACATTAAGGCCAATTATTTTATTTTCAGAGATGAAATTGCAGAGAAGAAAAGATAAGCCTACTTCACTGCAGTATTCTGGCTTTCCTTTGGCCAACTGAATGCTAACCATTTATTTGGGAATTGTATTAAAAAAAAAAAAGAGTGCCAGATTGCTATTGAGGTCTTGGATCTTCGCCAGAAAGTCTCAATTCCAATCACTGTGGAAAACAACTCCCTTAGGCAGTGGTGGCATGTGAGACTAAATGTGTTGCAGTCAGTGCCAACTTGGAAACACATAAAACTGTCCTAATGTTCAGCGCATGGTGCCTTTGTGTTCAATAATCCTCACTTAAGAACGGATTAAGTTAATACTTTCTATAGACATATTTTTGTGTCACACTGTACCTGAAGCCCGTTGCTATTGCTTGAATCCTGGCTTCTTTTGGACCTCTTGCATTTATAGTCTGATATTTGAATGCTATCTTTTGTTTTTTGTCAAGTAAAGTTAATGACATCATTGTTCCCTCCCTTAAGATAAATAACCAATGACACATATAAGTTTATATCCTACATCCTTGTTTTACCCCTCCACTGAAATGAGGTTTAATTATTTGGGTCAATATTTCATCAAAGATAAGAAATTTGGTTTTATTTTGCTTGCTTTCTGTATTCAATAAAATTTCCATAAAATTAGAATCTTTATTCTAATGAAATGGGCATTTATTGTGTTACCAAATATGTAATACCATACTTGTACTGTAAATAGAGCAAGCCATCTCTAAAAAAACTAACATTTTTATGCTAGTATGTGTAGTATATTAGGAATAATGAACTTTTTTTTCTTATGACAAAGTTTTGAATAGCAGATACTCCCTATAACTAATACATCAAGATAGTCAAGTATTTCTTCCAGATAACAACTAAACTCTAGTTTACAGACTAGAAGTATCCCTTGGGGGATATAGACTATCAGTATGCCTATTTAGTTTATTACCTTTTAAACTGCAGTATATAATCCCATACCAATAGCCTTAAAAGGTTAGTTTTGATTATCTGCAAGTTGATAAGACCTGAGCAGGAATCACAGACACAAGCTTCACCAGCCAACTGTAAAAGATGAATGAAAGAATCTCTTATATTGAAAGAACTATAGAAATAAAAAGAAAGAAAACCCAAGGTATTCCCTGTTCTGTTTATATTTTCAAATATAGTATCTAGCTACTAGATAGGATCCTAGAGTCAGATGTATGGCATAAGATATGGATAGAATCATCTTCACTGCCAGGTTATTAGAGTAGTTCTTACTGGCTTCATTTTTCATTTGTTGGTTGTTTTGTAAAGATGGGATCTCACTGTCTAACCCAATGGTGGCAATTTGACATCCTCTTCCTGAGTACTGGGATTTTAGGCATATACTAGTATACCTGGTCTTCCTATGTTGAATATATATCCAAAGATCATTTCAGTTTTTTACTGCCAGAACATTGGCCCACTTTATGAATAGTACATATGCTCTGTTAAACATTTTAGTATTTGAAGTCTCAACAAAAATCCAAAGTAATTTTTTAAAACACAATTAGTTCTCAATGAAATTCTCTGCAGTAATAAAACTCAAAGAGATTTACAAGCTTAGCCATCTGAATATAAATGCTTCAGTGGCATTAAACATTTAATAAATCTTGAATTGATCTGTTACCATTACTGTGTAAGTGCTTGCCCATGAATCTTCTAATTCTCCCTTATTTTGTTTAACATATGTATCTCTTGAAATAAATATTAAAACAGAATACATGATCTGGTTTATCTTTATATTTTCCTGGGATTTTGGCAATTATGAGACTCTGTTAAGCTGATACATGGTAAGGTAGTAATGGCCTCACAAGGTATCTCATTTCTAAGAGCAATACTTGAAAAAGAGAATTACTTACCAAGGTTGAAAAATTAAAGAAAGACCCCTAAAATGTGGGGCATATACCAAAAAGATGTAGAGTACATCTCAGATCATTTTACTCCAGATGTTAGTTTTGCTAGAGTATCCACAGATATTATGCTCTTGATTCCATGTTGGGGATAAATGGCAGGTCATGCCATATTATTATGAAAAGGCTATTTTGATAGTTAACCCTCGTTTAGTAGCCGAACAAAGATGGATTCTCAGGATCTCCAAACCTTTGTACTACACGTAGGTCATAGTCTAATTAGGCTTCAGAGTAATTTGGAGCATAAAGTGGTTTTTATTCTGCAGCTTTCTAATTTATATGTGAGCAGTGTACAAAAAGGTCAAATCAAGAATTTATTTTTCAGCCCAAGTAAAAGCAGAAAGAAAATAGTCATGTCTACCAAAGCACGGTTATTCTTCATGGGCTTGAAGCAGCCAGTAAATGGCAAATCTAAGTGGTAGTCAGGGTCACTGTGTTGCTAATGGTGATCTTAGGTGGTAGTGATTTGATAGTAAAAGTGTAGTATATACAACAGAATAAATACAACTATAGTACATACAACAAAGTGTCAGAGGTGTGTCCCATTACATTTCTTGGTGATAAGAGCCTTATACCCGTCTATGAAGTCCCTTTGAGATGTGTTAGGAAGAGGAATGCTGAATGCATCAATTTACATTTTTCCCCATCAAATGACGCCACGCTGATCCAGCATTAAGCTAATACCAACTCCATGCAATGCTTCACTAACAAGGCTTTGCTGCTCGCTAGAAATGGTAAAACTGGACTGTGTTCTGCATACCTTCAATGCAGCTTCTGTGTTGTCTTTTCCAGAAATGTAATGATTCCCATTGTGGCAACCAGGGCTACAATGCCTGCACACTTTGTAACCTCTTTTTTTTTCTCTCTTTGTTTTCAGGACACAATGTAGGAAGCCTTTTCCACATGGCAGATGATTTGGGCAGAGCGATGGAGTCCTTAGTTTCAGTCATGATAGATGAAGAAGGAGCAGAATAAATGTTTTACAACTCCTGACCCCCGCATGGTTTTTATAATATTCGTACAACAAAGAGGATTAGACAGTAAGCGTTTACAAGAAATAAATCTATATTTTTGTGAAGGGTAGTGGTACTATACTGTAGATTTCAGTAGTTTCTAAGTCTGTTATTGTTTTGTTAACAATGGCAGGTTTTACACGTCTATGCAATTGTACAAAAAAGTTAAAAGAAAACATGTAAAATCTTGATAGCTAAATAACTTGCCATTTCTTTATATGGAACGCATTTTGGGTTGTTTAAAAATTTATAACAGTTATAAAGAAAGATTGTAAACTAAAGTGTGCTTTATAAAAAAGTTGTTTATAAAAACCCCTACACACAGACACACACACACACACACACACACACACACACACACACACACACACACTGAGGCAGCACATTGTTTTGCATTTCTTTAGCGTGGTATTCATATGGAATTCATGATTTTTTTCTTTTCTTGCATATTAAAGATAGGACTTCCTTGAACCCCACCAAATGACTGCTTCATATTGCTCTTTTGAGAATTGTTGACTGAGTGGGGCTGGCTATGGGCTTTCATTTTATACATCTATATGTCTACAAGTATATAAATACTATAGGTATATAGATAAATAGATATGAAATTACTTCTTCAAATGTTCTTGCCACTTTCTAACGGAAATAAATTGCTTCTAGTCATCTGGGCTTATCTACTTGGGCAAGCGTGAATTTTCCCTGGAGCCCAAAGCCAGGAGAATACTACCACACTAAAATATTGTCCAGGGCTCCGGATGTTTCTAGTTTTAAACTTTTCACTGACAGCTAGAGCATTCATTTTTTAAAGGAATATGTGAATGAATACACAGAACTTACTATATCATAGTAATTTGTTGGTTGATATATTTCAACTTCCTACTCCTGGGTTAGATTTAATGATGTTTCTGCAATAGAACATCAGAAGACACTTTTAACTCCCAGGCAGTAAGAGGAAGATGGTAGGGGCTAAAGGTTGTAACTCCTCAGTCAATTCTTATGAGGGGAACAGCAACTCTGTAAAAGAATAGATGAATATTCACAACTATACATATAAACATCTCTATAATTACAACTAAATTGTTCTGCCCTCTTCATAAACTCAACTTGAAGTGGGTGGTTTTGTTGTTGTTGTTGTTGTTGATGATGATGAATTTTAGATTTTAGATTTTCTGGTTTTCTTTTCATTGTGATGATTTTTTTTAAATGCTGCAAGATTTAGGATTATTGGTAAGAAAGTAACCCAATCACATTGTGACCCTGGTGAATATCAATCCAGAAGCCCATGAACTGCATTTGTCTCTTTTGCATTGGTTTCCCTGCAAGTAACTGTGCACTGGTTTGTGAGTGAGAAGGCACATGGATTGGAAAGTTTCGAGAGCAAAAGCCTCTCCAAACTCTCTGATGTTATTTGACAGGCTGAAATGTCTAAACAAATGCAAGTCATTGAAACAGGAGAAAAGATTGAACGGAAAGCTAAGGACTGGTAGGAAAAGCTTTACTTCCTCTCATGTCGTTTTAGTCCTCTTAGCATTTAAAAAGCATTCTCTCAATAGAAGTTACTCGCCTATTATTTTGCAAATCTGTTACCTCTCTAACATCAAGTGTAATTAACTTCTAGCGAGTGGTTTTTGTCCATTGTTAATTGTAATTAACATCAAACACAGCTTCTCATGCTATTTCTACCTCACTTTGGTTTTGGGGTGTTCCTGGTAATTGTGCACACCTAATTTCACAACTTCACCACTTGTCTGTTGTGTGGACACTGGTCTCCTTTTTTTCCTTTATAATTTCCAACAGAAAACCCAAAGCTCTGAGATACAAATTGAAATTTGGTTCTGACCTTGCTTTTTTTCCCTCTCTGTCTCCTTTCTGTGGCACTGGGCATTTTCTTTATCCAAGGGTTTGTTTTCACCGAGATTTAAAACAATGGGTTCCTTTCTATCCTACTAAGACGTTTTAAGTTTCATTCTAAAATCCAAGGTAGATAGAGTGCATAGTTTTGTTTTAATCTTTTCATTTTATCTTTTAGATATTAGTTCTGGAGTGATTCTGTCAAAATATTTGAATAAAAACTGAGAGCTTTATTGCTGATTTTAAGCATAATTTGGACATCATTTCGTGTTCTTTATAACCACCAAGTATTAAACTGTAAATCATAATCAGTGTAACTGAAGCATAATCATCACATGGCATGGATCATCATTGTCTCCAGGGACTGGATTCTTACTTGAGTATCATCATAGATTGTGTTTTAACACCAACACTGTAACATTTACTAATTATTTTTTTAAACTTCAGTTTTACTGCATTTTCACAACATATCAGACTTCACCAAATATATGCCTTACTATTGTATTATATTACTGCTTTACTGTGTATCTCAATAAAGCACGCAGTTACGTTACAAAAAAAAAAGACCTGTTGGTTGGACTGTAGTCGTCTTTTTTCTTTTAAGTTACTTCATTTCTCTTCCTGTGCTTTTTTATTTTGGGGTAAGGTGGGGGTCAGTGTGTTACATGGGCTGCCCTTGAGCTCCTAGATTCAAGGGTTCCATCCTGCCTTAGCCTTTGAAGTTCCTGCCATTGTAAGGTCATGCCCTGATTTATTCCTAAACATGTAACATTTATGTATTCAAAACCTCTTCATATATCCAGACTATATGTGTATGCAGTATATACATACTATGCACACATATGATATAAATAGAGCCTACATTTAACTACACGTGTGTAAATGACATAAAAGCAGGAAGGGGACTATTTGAGGGAGCAAGAGGACTGGTGAGGGGAGAGAATAGATGAATGACGGTAGTGAGAAGGAATATGAGCAAGACACAATGTTATGTATGTATGTATGACAATGTTATAATGAAAGCCATTATTTCATACACTAAAAATGGTTTACATTAAAAATAAATACAGGCACAATGGTGCAAATCCTGTAATATCAACACTCAAGACACAAAGGCAGGAGGATCACCTTAAAGCCAAATCTATGTAAGGAGTCTCAGGCCAGCCAAGGCTACATAGCAAGATCCTGTCACAAGGAAACAAAACCCAGCACGCGTCTATGACCTTGATGTATATGTGGTAATCCCAGTGTGCAGGTGCCATGGGGCATTTATGATTGCCCAAAGACAACAATGTATGTCATTCCTCATCTTTCACCTTATGTGAGATAGGTTTCCCCTTGCTTTCAACCACCTTGGACACCAATTGGGATGTCCTACAAGCTTCTAGGGATTCTTCTGACTTTCATCTCATAGGAGAACTGTAACTACAAGCATGGAATACCTACTCCAGGCTTTACATGTATTTGGGGATTTAAACTTACGTAATCATGCTTGTATGGCAAGCACTTTACCCTCTGAGCCATCTTCTCATCCCCTTGAGATAATCTCCATTTCAGTTTGTAAAATGTTTTCTCATTCTCTCCTTCCAAGTCACATTCTAATACGTGTAAACTATTTTATTCAGGGCATTCTTTTGGGACATGTGACTTCAGACTTTTCATTGTAAGTAGCGAATAATATTACACATGTCCTGTTCCGTCATTCCACTTGGACACAAATGCACCCATTGGTACAAATGCAATTGCAGGGTCAAAGGCAAACAAACCATTTTAACTTGGCAGACAAGTTGTTTTTCCCAAGTTTGTTTTATCAATAACCAGTTATTAAGCCAGTTTGAAATTTGCCCCTTACTCCTTAAGAGAATTTCATCATGTCGCTATCAATTGTTAATTGTACAAGACCTCTGGATATGTGAATGGTAGGTGAGGGGCCATAAATGACATCTCAGAAAGAGGTCTCAGAAGGTTTCTGCAAACATGGTGATGGCTACCACTACACTGAGATTTCCTTCCCAATCTCCCTCCCACTGTGCTTCTTCTATTACCAATGAAGACGAAAAGGACATGAACAGCAATTGAAAGAAGTTACTTTGTTTAGGGCGGTATGATCCCCAGTGGGGGTCAAATGCTTGTGGGAAACTGAATACATAGTACAGCCAATTCCAATTGATTTGAAAATAATAGAAAATTAGGCAACTCAAGAGTGATGTGCGGGTGGCAGCTCTGCTAAGAATCACATGCTAACTTGGGGCGGGGTGCAGAGTAAAGAAATCACCTGAGTGACTGCTGCATTGAAAGGGTATAGAGAAAACCACATACCAAGATCATTGTCAGCCTGCTTGAATAAATGATGCATCCCTCCTCCACAATCCAAATGAGCTTTTTCTACAATACTCAGACTGGCTGTTAACATAATAACTGAGGACTCTTCAGCCTTCTGTTGTGTCTGAAACAACGGTGTAGATGACTCTAAGGAGTTCAATTGGCTTTCCATTCGATTCTTTGCACACACTGAAGGGGACAGAATTAATAAAGTTAAAAATTAAAGCGGATCAAGCTGGAGCAGATTGTGCACCAGCAAGCAAAATGTGTGTCAGGAGGAAAGCACCGAGACGAATGCATGTGTTCTGTGGAACTGTGATGGGATTTCCTGCATTTGTAATGCTCTAATGGAGGAATGAATACAAAGGCAGGCACTTGCACACATGGAAAGATTTTTCCTTCAGATTTAAGTGGAGGAAGGAATTCAAAGCTTTCCTACAGTAGCAAAACCCTGGGAATGGAAACCACAACTCATTCAATGCCTCTTGACTCTCAAGGTGTGGCTATTGCACAAACTGATAACATGACACATTCCAGAGAATCCACAGCAAATACAATAGCTATTGTGAATATAGGAAGTCTGAGACGTCTGTGAGTGGTTTTTAGGTACAGAAAAGACTATAGTGACTCTCAAGGCCTTTACACACATATGAATATTTTATATGTGCGTATTTAGCTCTTCTGCTAACTTTATTTTAAAATAATTCAAACTTATAAAAAATGGAAACAATAGTATCCCAAGCCCTCATGCATCCTTTAATTTAGATGAATCAATTGTTTACAATTACATTGTATACTTTACGACTCATTTGACACATAGATGATCACTCACACACACAGCTACAACTGATTTGTAAAGGGAGAATTTATACTTAAATACTTCTTCATTCTAAAAGCTAGGCTGTTCTATTGCATAACCACAGTACACTCATTAAAATAATGACATCTACCACCACATAATGCTACCATTGCCTTCACTACCCATATCCAAATGTCACTTTTGTTTGTATGTTACTGTTCTGTGTTTTGTTTTGTTTTTTCCTGGCCTAAGACTTACTGCACAATTTCACAACTTTTAGGTGTCATGGCCCTTTAATCTCCTTTGATCTGGAACAGCTTCTCTGTCTTCCCTGTCTTTAAAGACCTTGACACTTTTACAAGCACAAGCTAGTTACTCTGTAGGATGACCTCATTTTGTGTTTGCCGGATGTGTCCTCAGGATTAGATTTAGGGCATGCATTTTTGGCAGGAACACTACACAAGCGATGTTGCCTTCTCACCACATCATCCTAGGAGGCAGGTAATGCTTGTCTAGCCTGTTTTAGTTTTTCTCCTTGTTATCTTAGGTAAGGCAGGGTCTGTGAGAATTTGGTATATCTTTTAAAATATAATTTTACTCAAATCTGTAGAATCAACATATGTCTTCTTTTTCATGAATCTTCTTTTTTTATAAAGTACCTTTCTGTGATAGACCTACACAAATTGACAAATCTGAATACCTTCTTCTAGTGCTCTATACATTTAATGTGCTTTATTTTTAAGCCTCTAATGTCTGACAGGGAAGTATTTCACCATCAACCAAATTAACACCCAATTCAAGTCAATAGAAATAAGCTTGCAGTTCACTGAAGTTCTCTAAATGATCCCATGCTACATACTATGTGACCTGAGTCCAGTTTTTTCATTTCTTTACTTTTTTAATCACTTTACTTCTGGCTCTCTACCCTCCTCCTGGTCATCCCCTCCCACAATGCTTCCTTCCATACCTCCCCCTCTGAGTTGTTGGGGGCTCCCCACCTTGGCACATCAAGTCTCTATGGGGCTAGGCTCATCCTCTCCCACTGAGGCCAGACAAGGCAGCCCAGCTAGAAGAACATATCATCCCACAGACAGGAATAACTCCAGCTCCAGTTGTTTGGGGACCCACATGAAGACCAAGCTGCACATCGACTACATATGATCAGGGAGGCCTAGGTCCAGCCTGTGTCTATTCTTTGGTTGGTGGTTCAGTTTCTAAGGGTCCCAAGGGTCCATGTTAGTTGACTCTTGGTCTTCCTTTGGAGTTCCTATTTCCTTCAGGCCCTCAATCCTTCCTTCCATTCTCCCATATGATACCCCAAGCTCCATGCACTGTTTGGCTGTGGCTATCTGCATCCTCTAAGTCAGCTACTTGGTGGAGCTTCTCAGAAGACAGCCATGCTAGACTCCTGTCTGCAAGCATAACAGATTGATAGTGTTAGGAATGAGTGCTTGCTCATGAGGTGGGGCTCAAGTTGGGCAGGCTATTACTTGACCATTCCCCCGGTCTCTGCTCTGTTCCCATTTTTTAATATGGTTCATTCTGAAAGCACATGTAAGGTGACACATATCACACAAGTTAGAATCCAAAAATTACCTAATTTGGTAGAGTGCCACATTCCTGAAAATACTTTTCTTTACGAAAACACAGATGACTCATAAATTAAACAAATGCATTACAACTGGAAGTAGAGGTGTGGTGTGTCTCTATAGTATTATACCTGTCTGACATGGCTAAGGCTCTGGATTCTATCACTTCCTTGCAAAACAATAAAAATAAGCCTATAGATTAGTTTTACTCTGATAGCTCTTGATTTCATTCTAAACTTCTCTAGGCTTTCAAGAGGTATTTAGTCAGAGGTTTCCCAGTAGTGCAATCACAGTGTGTTCATATGGCACCAGGTAGAGATACCTGGTAGGACTGCAGAATCAATATCACAACATTGGGAGTAGCCAACTGAGGCCTATTACATTAAACCTCCTGAAGTTAAGTGAAGATGCTTACAGTGACTCAGTTGTCAGACACCATACATATAAACCCTTACGCATCACCACACTATGGGAGTACTTTTGTCATGACCATTTCTATATAAGAATTGAACATCCTACACATGTGATTGTAATAGAAATCTTGTCACAGGCCAGAGGAGGAAAATGACAACTCATTTTTAAAGTGAATGGGACAATTGTGGGTTCCAAACCTTACTCCAGATATCACTCAAACCCTGCCCCATGTTCTTGAGCTCAATTATCCCTTTTACCTGTGTGGGCTCTCATAGCTATAGTTTTGCCTGTTGTCTTGACATCATTATTAATAGCACTCTTACCCTCTTTGAAAAAATGTCCTGGTAAGTAAGCATCATCCTTAAATCATGGTACTTCTAAATATTTGATTTGGTGCAGTCCTTCATTATGTACCACCATCCATCACTCTGTAGTTTCCCCAGTCATGGTGGTGACAAAACAGCCTCAGCACATTTGCAAATCCTTCTGAGGGAAGCATGAGAAAATTACTCATTCTCCTCACTCCCTGGGCACAGGCTGGATTCTTTTCAATTTCCTTAACTGCCAGGTACCAGCCCTTAGCAATATTTTAATGGCATTAGTTCTTGCATACTCTTCCTAATTTGTCCAGGCTCTAGTCACTTCTCTAGAACAATTCAATGTCTCTTTCCTAGCTTGTAATTCTTAGGGTGCTGAAACATCCTGACCACACCCAGACTTAGCGTCAGGGAATCCACACTCTAGCTATTAGGAATAAAGGGTGATATCACACATCTGTGTCCTTTTCAGGTACCTACTTGCCTTGGGCCACAGAAGTCTGACTGAGGTAATGTCTCTTACAGAGGAATACCCGGGGCCAATGGCTAACTGACGCAAACAGGAACCCAGTGCTCTCGCCTCAATATGGGAACAATACTGAGGGCCATCGCAGTCCGAGATCAGCCGCAGAACCCATTGAAGCCTTAGTTTCGATCAGAACAGTTCAGCTTCTTGACTACCCTGCCTATCCTCCTCACTCCCTTGGGTCATGAGAAGCTTGCAAGGAGTGGCTCGCAGAGAGTTCTCCCTGTAAAGCATGTCCCTCTTAGAGACAATTGCCAAAAGAACCCAATCTAAATCCTTTTTTATCATTCTAATAGAAATTGGAGTAAGAAAACTTGCTCCATTTACCTCAAAGCTATTAATACTTTGCATGATGATGATGATGACTCTGGGACTTGTATCTATAGTCAAGATTAGATCTATAATTCCAGAACTGTTGACTCAGATGCCTCATGTTTTAAGTACAAATCACATAACCTTTTTCTAACCTGTCCTGTCTAAGAGCAAGTTCTTCTAGCCACTGTTGCTCCTCTGTCATAATCTAAAATGTTGTGTCCCCAAGCTGTTAATGGAAACTCCTTTTTCCAAGTTGCTCTTGCCTCAACCCTGAAATACCTTTTTACTCTATTTTGTTTGTGCGTGCAGTCATTGTACTAGCGAAGGCTACTTACTCTTATTTCAAAAATGCATCCAGAGTTTGGCCCCTTCTTCCATCTCTACTTTGAGTACTCTGATCTACCATAGCTAATCAGACCTGCCAAATCACTATAAGAGCCTTTAGCTGGTCTCTCAAATTCCATCCTTCCCTTCTGTAGACTGTCCTAAACTCAAAAAAAAAATATTACCATGTTAAAGTATATTCTGACTATTTCCACTCCAGTGCTTAAAACTAACCAATGGCTTTCCCAAGTAAAAGTCAAATGTCCTTCTGTAAGTCTACAAGGACCTGAACCCTCCAATTTGTACTTCCCTATCCCTTCCCCTCCTTTACACTCTCTTCCAGCCTTCTGGTACTTTCTCAACAGCTATCTATATATAGCATCAAACCTTTATGCTTGCTGTTTTCTCTGCTGGTATTCTCTAAACCAGTGGTATGTACTTCTAATTTCCTAATTCCTTGAAGTCGTTACCAAAAGAGTACAGTCTCAGTCAGATCTATACTAGCCATTATTTGAAATTGAAAACCCAAACCATTATCTTACCCTTTTATTTTTCCCATGCACATTTACTACCAGCTGACAGACTATGATACTTTCCTCATCTATTTTATGCGTCATCTCCTCCTCTCCTGAAAAGAATGTAAAGTTTGGGAGGCTATAAAGTTCCATAAAGTATCTATGATTCTGAACACAAAGAACATGTACACAGTAGATAACTGAAGTAGGAAGAAAGCTGAAGAGAACACAGGAGTAGTGAGATTTAAGGATTCTGCACATCAACTTCTCTTTCTTGCACATTAGTTGGGCTTTATTATGGGTGGTGTTTAGATCTCCTGAATGCAAGTGACAGCCCAGAGTTGGTGACATGTGTGCTTGGAAATAAGATCTTTAAGAAATATATAAAGAGGAGAACGGGATTTTCATGCATATGGAAAAATCTGACAGATGATTTAACATCTTTCATTGAAGAGAATGGTCAACTGTTTTCCATCTCTATAGGAAAGAAGTGAAGAAAGACAAGACCTTGATGAATTTGACTGTCTGAAAAGGTGGCTCATCAGTTCGGAGTCCATAATGCTCTCACAGAAGAATACAGTTCAGCTCCCAGGAATAACATCCAAGTTCTCCTTGCATACTATCCCTAGTTTGTCCAGAATCTAGTTACTTCTCTAAAGTAATTTTATGTCTTTATCCTAGCTGAAACTAATAGATTTAGAAATGAGATCCAGATGCTTACAGTCACCTGTAACTCCAGCTCCAGTGACTCCATTGTCTTCTTCTAGTCTCCAAGGGCAACTGCACACTCACATTCATATAGTGCCACCCCACATATCCACAATCTAAAAATAAAAATACATCTTTTTTTATAAAATATTGGGATGACATATGAAGAAAAACATAATGGTTCCTACCCTGAATAAATGTAGTAGTGTGGTAGTTTGCTTGAGAATGTCCCCTATAGCCTCATATATTTGAATATGTGGTCCCAGTTGGGTAAAACTGCTTGGAATAAATAAGAGGTGTGGCCTAATTGAAAGAGATGTATCACTGGCTGTAGGCATTGAGATTTCAAGAGACTCCCAGTAGGACTCCCAGTGTTCTTTCTCTGCCTCCTGGTTGTAGATCACAATGTGAGCTCTCAGTGGTTCCTTTACTGCATCATCAGGGACTGTAATCATCTGAAAGCATAGGCCAAATTAAATGTTTTCTTTTATAAGTTTTTTGGTCATCTTGTTTTATTACAGCAATAGAAAAATAACTAAGACAAGTGGCTTCATTATTTTCTGGACATTCTTATAGGAGGACCGAGTCCTTTTCTGGTTTGGTCATGTTTAAAGGCTGAAACAGGAATATTAAAAGGCTATCCTATGAATGTTTTCTTCATTTGATCCGCTGGCTTGTCTCTGGCTGACCTTCTTTGGCTAACTGTCTTGTCTAAGCCTGGCCTTTTTAACATGATAAGACCTCCTGTTCCAAGTCAAATAACAATTTGCACCAGTGGCCCCTTCTAGCATTTTAGAAAATACAGGTCAAAGCCTGTGCCTTTGAAGTGATGTTAGAGTCTTCATTCTTTTCTCTACCTCCCCTGATTCCCATATTGTGTTTCTCTTCAAAATGGTTAGCATCAATAATAGTATGTGATATACTGATGGATTGACAGAAAACTTGACCTATTTTTATACATGTGGCACATGAAGATAATTTAAATTTACAATGATAAAGTAACTTTATGTGGCTTTTCTAATTCTAAAATCACAAGTCTAAATACTAGCATTAATATTCAGAAAATAAACCTACACTAGGTTTTGACTTCAGATCAGGTGCTTAGGATCTAGAGTTACAAAAGGAGTGTGCATATTCTATTATGTACCTCCTAGTAAACAGGAGGAGTTAGGTGGTAAATTATTGATGAATATCATGCCATACTAAAGTAATAGTACAGACAGGAGTATTAAAAGATATATGTGAAAATCAGAAAAAATTTTCAAAGATCAAATCCTCACAATGAATAGCACAATTACATTTACAAGTCCCCTGTTGATACTTTTTTTGTGCCTGTTGTTTGCATGAAGCCTCTCCAATTATTTTGATCTTCAGAATAAGTGTTTGCTGTGGTGATCATGAAAAGATTCCATATGGATTTATCAGCCAGATGTCTAATAAACTAACATGCAGCCCAAGGATTATAATTACCAATAAAAAAATCTCAGCATTTCTGGTCACATTTTGCAAAGCTTATTTAACAGATAAACATTACCAAAAGAGCCCGAGTCCACCAACACCCCCACCTGAATAACAACCTTTAGTGCACTGCTCTGGAATATGTTCAACATAGTAGGTCACAATTAATGTTTGGTTGAACTTGATTCTTCTATAAATGAATCAACAAATTAAACACATAATATATTCATGAATTTAATAGATATGAATAAATTTCCCATTCCTTAGAAAGGCAGTATATCTGGAGCTTTCTACGAAACAGAACCGATTTCTAAACTATGAAAACGAAGAAATGAAAGATTCATATTAATAGTAAGAATTGTTATGTTAATTATGAGTTATTTGTACTCTGTACTATTTTTTGCTTTCTGCTGAATAGTCATTATCTTACTCCATGTTTTTCTTTCAAATCATTTGGAAAATACAAAATGAAGAAGCTGAATAAGGAGATACACTTTGACATCTGCATTCTGAACTGTCACATTAAAATGATCATGTAAATGCTGTCCTGCTTAAACCGGAATTACAAACGGTACTCTAAAAGATGATACAGTCAATAACACCAGTAATAAGCAGACCACAGAATTTTCAGTCTCTAATCCTAGTGCCAGTTGAGCTCTACTCTGGATTCCAGTTCAAGTTCCCTTTGTCTCTTTTTTTAACTTATAAATTATTTTATTACAACTTTAATTGGTGACAATGTGTGAGAATAACAATTTTTATTGGATATTTTATTTATTTACATTTCAAATGTTATCCCCTTTCCAAGTTCCCCCTCTGGATGATCCTCCCTCCCCTGCTTCTATGAGGGTGTTCCCCCACCCTCACCCACTCCCTCCTGCCTCCCTGTCCTGGCATTTTCCAACATGGGGGCATCGAGCCTTCCCAGGACCAAGGGCCTCTTCTTCCAGTGATGCCCAACAAGGCAGTCCTCTGCTACAAATGCGGCTGGAACCATAGGTCCCCTCATGTGTACTCTTTGGTTGGTGGTTTAGTCCCTGGGAGCACTGGGGTGTCTGGTTGGTTGACATTGTTGTTCTTCCTATGGGTTGCAAACCCCTTAGCCTTTGTCTCCAACAACATGGACCAGAATGAAGATGTATAGAAGACAAATTTGTAAAGCAGACAGATGAATTGTATTTATCTTCCAAGCAGAAATTATTCAACCATAGTATATAAGCCAAGTATAAAGTTGTCATATGTTTGTATACGAACACACATACACACATACACACAAAAACAATACACACACACACACACACACACACACACACACACACACACACACACACATTTCTTGGGTACCTATGAAAAGGAAATGTGTTGGTCAACATCTAGCCAGTCTTTAACACAGAGAAAAAGAACTTAGCATACTTGTTTTCATGAAAACAATTGATATATATTATGATTACGCTCCCATTTCAATCCATCCAAATTGCAACAGATGATCAGTGCTAGTAGAGTAAGAACTAAAATATTTAAATGATACCTCTGTGGAGATTGAAAACTCATTAGCAGTCATAACATACATTAAGCATTCCACTAATCCATTCATATTTCGCTTGATGAAACATCCAGCCTACCTATGGTAAATATCATTATAATCACTAAGCAAGCAGAGATCTACATTTTTCCAGTGACAATAATGAGACAAAACTTTTCTCGTGGATAAATAAGAATTGTGATACTTTTAGGAACTATATTGCTGGAACAGTCTAAGACAGACTAAACAGGGGCCAAAGACCAAGACAGGTGGTGGGGGAGTAGATAGCAAAAGGCCCTTGTGTGCCATGTTGATAACAGTTTCAAGCTCTAAATGGGCACCCTCTGAAAAAATAAGCACAGAAGCACCAAAGCCAGATGGATGCTTTTTAAATATCATTCATTCTGCCTATTGCATAATGAACTAGCAAGCTGCAAGGAGAAGGATGTAGCTATTTTATGGCTACCATTGTTTTGCCATGAAGAACATTTTGATACAGCCATTTTAACCAGGACATTTTGACATGGGGCAATTTTGAGACAGTCTAAAAGCAAATCATTTCCTTTTTACTTTCAAAATGAAGTGTTTTGTTGTTTTTCTCCTTCTGATTATATGTTCACTGTGAAATATTCAGAAAATATATAGAGGGAAAAGAAAAGTAAAAATCACCCATAATCCTGCACTTAGGGAAATTGCGGCTACCAGATTCTAGGTATATACATCCATAAACATTTCTATGCATACTTTTTTTGCAAAGAAACATGATAATAGCACATGTGCAGGTGTAACTTCTTTTCTTTGTTTAGTGACACACCACTCCCACCACTCTTATAAAACAGGAGGTCAGGAAGTCTGGGATTGTAATTGTGCACACATTTGTATGCCTCTGTGTGTGTGTGTGTGTGTGTGTGTGTGTGCTTGTGTAGTTCAGAAAACAACTTTGCAAGAATAATTCTCTCCTTCCACCATGTGAGTTTAAGTGATGGAATTCAAGTCACCAAGCTTGGTAGCAAGTGCCATCATTCACTGAGCCATTTTGCTGTTTCTGATTATCACAGGTGTTAATAGTGAACGAGTAGTCCATTTGCTGGCTATTCCATAATGTGGTCAGGGAGAATAGGTGACAGCTAAAGTTATACATATAGCTCTCCTGGCTTCATGTCTTAGTCGAGAGCCAAGATATAGCTAATGTGTTGTTGTTTCCCTCAGAGGTCAAATAATATTTTAGACTTTGTTGGGTAATGTAGTCAGAGTTCTTGATTGATATTAATTTACTTTCCTTAAAAAATTCCCTTGTGTGATTGCAGGGATTAGCAAGTATAGAATGTGCAGACTAAGCTAGCATGTAAAGACATAAGGAAGAGCTAAATTCAAGTTAAATCTGGTGGCAGAATTCTCTCTCTCTCTCTCTCTCTCTCTCTCTCTCTCTCTCTCTTATAGTTTGCCTTTTCTATTTTGATTGTTTATTTATTTATTTTTAGATACTCACTTTAAACACTGCACACTGACCCTCTCCTCGGCACCCCTTCTCCTCTGACCAGGTGGGGACCCCTAGCACATCAACTCTGTGAGGCTAGGAGCTTCCTTTCCCACTGAGGCCAAACAAGGCAGCTCAGGTAGTAGCACATATTTCACTGAGAGGCAAAAGCTGTTTAGGTCCCCCTTCCAGTTGTTTGGACCCACACGAAGACCAAGCTGCACATCTGCTACATATGACTGGGGAGGCCTAGTTCCAGCCCATGTATGTTCTTTGGTTGGTGGTTCAGGCTCTGAGATCCCCAAAGTCCAGGTTTGTTGACTCTGTTGGTCTTCCTATGGAGTTCCTATTTCCTTAGAGGTTACAATCCTTCCTCCTATTCTTCCATAAGAGTCCTCAAGCTCCATCCACTATTTGGTTGTGGGTGTCTGCATCTGTCTGTGTCAGCTGCTGGGTGGAGCCTCTCACAAGACAGCCGTACTAGACTCCTGTCTGCAAGCATAACAGAACATCATTAATAGTATCAGATATTGGTGCTTGCCCATGGGGTTGTCTCAAGTTGGGCTGATTACTGATTGGCTGTTCCCTCAGTCTCTGCTCCATTCCCTGTGCCTGCATTTCTTGTAGAAAGGATCCATCTTGGGTCCAATGTTCTGTGGGTAGGTTGATGTCTCTGTCATTTCAATGCGGTCCCTGACTGGCTACAGAAGATGGCCTCTTCAGGTTACATATCCCCAATGGTCACCCAGACCTTCAGCTGACTCAATGAGTCCCCCATATATTAGAATTGATTAGTTCTACTGATTTCAATGTTAATCACATTTAAATACTGTTATAGAAACATGTAGAATAATATTGACATAAATTGCTGCTGTTGCCTAGCCACATTAATATATAAAATGAATCAGGGAATGAGCCATATGACCTCTGTTGCGATGTTGACTTTAATGCTACATGCTATTGTATTTGTAAAAACAAACATAACTATATGTAACCAAACATATAGAGCTGTGTCCCAGGAAAGTGTTCTTTACAGAAACAGGTATGAGGCTGGATGTAACCAACAGGTAGTTGACTGACACTTATCTTCAGTCACTTTAATGTAGGTGATAATGGACAAACATCTTCTTTAAACGTCAGTTTTCTAATCCATGACAAATGTGAATGATAATGTAACTCAGAGGGTAGGATTACAATTAAAAATGATGTTTGTGCAAGTGTGCAGTGGGAGTGAGGCACGTGAATACAGAACTGCATTACTAGCCACTGTTTCTTCTCTGGAAGCTTTGAAGTCCAACCAGTAGCTTAAGATGCTGGTGATCTTTGGGTTAATCATATGGGGGATCCTTATGTCTGTCACTGACTCTTACTGCCCATGGAAATGAAGTTACAAACCAAAATTCCTGAGAATTTTGATTGTTTTGGTCTATGGGAAAATCTTAGTCTCCAACTTTGATGCTGACAGAACATGGAACCTTTTAACGCGTGTATTTATCAACTATTTATGCTAACATGAACTTAGCTTTACAAAGATAGTTTTAAAAATAAAAAAATGATGTTTGTGGACCATTCAGCACATTTTCAGCACATACTATATACTTAACAAATACCTTCCTTTTTAATTATTTATCTAATGCTTCCTGAGAGTTCAGTCACTTATACCATTTACAGTTGTGGTCTTGCCCCATCTGGGCGAGCTGAGCTAGAGCTACACGTAGGCTCTTTCCTACTTCTTTCTACATGACCCTTCCATTACTCCATGATGTCCAATTGCCATAGCTTGGAGGATTCTGATGCTTTCTCTTTCTGTCTTTGGAATATGCACTACTATTTGTTGCTATGACTCTTCTCATTGTAAGAAGGCAGCTTCTGAGCCATCACCTTACCCTGAAAGTTTCTGACATTTAATTTCATAATAATAAAATAGCTGGTAGTAACTCTGCGACAGAAAACATGTGAAAACATCATCTAGCTTTAATATGTTCACTAAAAGACTCTGACATTGGTTGAACTGTCAAATCCATTTAGGTTTATGTGCCAATCTACAAAAAAAATGGAATTATACTTAGTTTTTATTTATTTATGGTTTGTATTGGTGTCTATTTTTCATAAGGATCCTTTTATCTTTATTCCACATCAAATTACTTGTACATACTTTATAACCATTTTTCTATTGAGGTGCTTTTTCTTACTGATTTGTGACATATCTTGTTATATTAAGGAAAATAGTCTTTTGTCATATATGTTAAAATGTCTTTTCATTGCTTATAGTTAGATTTTTTTTCTTCAAGTTTTAAGGACTGTCCATATTTTTTCTATAGTTCATGGATTTGGTATTGGACTTAAAGTTCTCGCCAAAGATTTTATAAATAACTTTTAAGATTATCAATATCTGTTTTACATGTTCGCTAGGAAAAACATAATTGAAAGAATAATGGTTTATAAAATGTACTCAAGGTCTAAAATTGCCTTTTTGATGGGATGACAATGGGGTAAAAATGGTTTCCACTGTAATTTCTGAACTTTTGTCTCCCTGCTTTATACACTGACTTGCTCTTGCTTTGTTATTGTCTCTCATCCTTCTGAATAACCAGTTTAAAATACAAGAGGAGATGCTTTTGGTGGCCCAAAGAAGCCAACACAAGGATATAGGACCTAACATTCATTACATGATATGCTTCTGCCAACGTTTGGGCAGAAAGTGATGACTCAAAGAATTGATAGGAGAGGCAACTGAAACATTTAATTTCCAGAGGCACCAGGGGCAGAGTCCCTGTAAGTTGTTTCCAGTGCCTGGCATCATTGCTATCTATCAAGGCAGGATGTTTCCCAGTGGAGTGGTTCTGTAAGGGAGTTCTAACTATATGATGAGTGGCTATCTAGATAACAGTTATCTGGACATTCTCATGCACAACAGTGAGCCTCTTAAACTGCCAAGAAGGGCTCTGCTACTTGCAACTTCTAAACCTGGCTGATAGGGAAACAAGAACAGGATAATGGCTGCCTGAATTGGTTTTGCTAGCCTGGTGAGCTTAAAATAAGCAAGTATCCAGCTCAGTTAAAGAACTTTTAACTTTGGTTTTTATTTGTGCTCTGATAGCAAAATTAGCTAGATTCCATCCACCAAGCCATACCTTCTATCCACAAGACAAACACCTAAATGGTCCAACACTGAGGTTGCATGGGAGTGGAAAGGAGAAATGACTATACTTTCTAACTGGTGAGGCTGTAGCAGCAGACACACAAGCAGGGAAAAAATGAGACTCCTTGAGGTAATGTCAGAAATAGTATTTTTCTACACATACTTGAAACTCATTTAGTTGGTTTTGCCTCTGAACTGTACTTTGACAGAGATTCTAGAAAATAATAAGGAAGTCAGTGTCCAAGGAACTGGAATTCAAATTAAACACCTTTTCCAACATGTACATACAAGACATAATTAAGACACATGTTTATGTTAGGTTGAAAATATAACTTGTTTTCTTATCCTAGGAGTATTAATTTAAATAGCATCCATTCCAGGACAGCACGATAATCACAATCCTATAAAAGGTAGTAAGTGAACATTTGTGAAAAATTATGGTCCTGTCCCAACAAACAGGTTTTCATGTAACTAGCAACCATAATCCATATTAGATGTTAGGAAAACTCATGAGAAGTTTATTTTTTAATAGAAGCTGTATTTAACCCATCCCATCTCTAGGAAATTGACTTAAGAGTGAGGTAATACCTTAGGTAAACAACTTAGGAAGTCTATCCAAATTTCTCAAAGTGCTTTGCAGACATGAGCTAATTCAGTCTTATAAATAAGTTTGTGTAATTGGATTCATGTTCAATGTTCCCTTTGAAACTGTCTCATGGGAGACAGTTAGCTAAGGGAAAGGCGCCTGTGGATAATGCAGGCTGATCTCCAACCTCAGGGCACCTTTGGAACCTCAGATAATATCATCAGTTTCTAAGACTAGGCTGCCTTGTTGTGGTATGACATCTGCCTACTTTAGTATTTGAAAGCTTCAAAATGAGGAAGCAGTTTTGAGGATGTGGGGTGTGTGTGTGTGTGTGTGTGTGTGTGTGTGTGTGTGTGTGTGTGTGTACTTACGTTTGTGGTGTGAGTTGGGGGAAACACCTGAGGGAAGGAAGCTGGTGATTGTTGCGTTCTTTTTGAAAACATCCTGAGACCACACTGATTTAGATGATATCAGGCTTTGCCTTCCTAGAACTTTAGAACCCCTGAGTAATTCTCAGAAGTCAGTTGAGTGGAAATGATTGCTTTGGATATCATTTTGGAACAACTACAAGGCTATTCCCAGAGGATCCTACATAAAGATGATTGGTATCAGCCTCTATGTTGGGCATGCCCACCCTAATTGCCCCTTCATAACTGAGCCATTTGTCTTGCCAATTGCTGGCCGTCTTGTCTGATTCTGATGTATGACTGTATCAGAGCCTTTTTCCTCTCTGAAAACTACCCTCAGTGGAAGATTATGTACTCTTCCTAAGTTCTGGCCCCTTACTGGTATACAGTCTTGTTAGATGTCTGTCATGTGAAGGGTTGATAAAAGGCCCTGACATGGGGTTGGGGATTTAGCTCAGTGGTAGAGCGCTTGCCTAGGAAGCACAAGGCCCTGGGTTCGGTCCCCAGCTCTGAAAAAAAGAACCAAAAAAAAAATGCCCTGACATTCATCCCCATGTAGGACATCTCTGAAAGAACATAGCAGTTCTAAAGCTTACTGTGGAATTAGCTAAGGGCCTATGATTCAGTCAACTTTTCCCCGTACCCTGCATTGCTTTTGTTAGTTCTCAATAGAAACCTTCTCTAGAATGTTCTTCAATGAGCTTCAATGCAGTAATCTCCTTCTAACCCTCTGCTTCCAGAGAACCCAATCTGACATACCCACTTAAAGTACAGGACAACATCTAGAAGAGCCAAAATAATAGCCATACAGTTCTACCTAATTTACTTCTTATAAATTTGTGATACCTATAGTTAAATCACCTCTGACGGGAATGCTGGCTAGGCTTGCCTGCCTAACTCGTGGTAATAGCTGATGAGACCTATGCCAAAAAGTGATTACAGGAATGTCAATTGTCTACAGAAAAGCCAGCAGATTTAGAGCAGGACACAAATGTATTCACTCCTGAGGAAACTAGTGTCAAATGAGACTTGAAGAAATATAGAAAGAACTAATAAATATTGAGCACCCACAATACAAGCAACAGAGAACTGATGAGAGAAAAGTAATTCTTCATGAATCTCATAGTATACCTGGGCAAACAATGAAATGAGATATGGTGAAATATATCAAGAAATTATCCTTGCCCATACCTCTAATGGAAGTCACCTACTGAACTGGAGCCTGTGCCAGCATTCTGAACCCCAGATAAGACTGCCCCTCCCTCTTGCAGCATCCACATCAACATAACTCTAACTGCCCCTCCTTTCCTCACCATTATTTACTGGCCCATACCTCTGGCAGAAGCCTCCTACCACACCAGAGGCCAGGCCATCTTCCTGAAAACCAGGTAAGCCACCCTCATACTCTGCCCCTGCACACCCAGCATAACTCCAACTACCCGTCCTCTTTCATCACCATATCCTCTCCACATCTCTGGCAGAAACCTCCTAACCCACTAGAGGCCAGGCCAGCATCCTGAAAAACAGAGACCAGGCTAGCTCCCTGAAAAACTGGTAAAAGTCGCCTACCCCACCAGGAGCTAGGCCAGCATCCTGAGCCCCAAAGGATGCCCAGACAGATCAGAGAGCACGCACATTATCAGAACTCCAGCCCCCAATTTGTGCAGCAACTGCCTGCTGAACCAGAGGCTGTTCAGGCCATCAGAAGTCCAGCTCTGGTGGATACACTCTACTCAACCACAGGACACTTTGGCCGGAAGACAAGAGAGAAAACACCCATCCAACAAAGCCAATATCAGAAACTGGCACCTAAGATGTATAATCACTCCAAATCCAGATGCCTAAATGTCACTGTAAGAACACAATCAACAACAGACAGGGCAATATGTCACCACCAGAGCTGAGCCATTCCACTATAGCAATCCCTGATTATTCCAACACAATGGAAACACAAGAAAATGACCTTAAAACAAACTTTATAGATGGCCTTTCCTTCAGTCTCTGTTTGATTTTTGTCCCTACTTTCCATTTCTGGGTTAAAAATTTTGAGAAAGGCCATCCAGAGACTGCCCCACCTAGGGATCCATCCCATCTGTCGACACCAACCCCCACACTATTGCTGATGCCAAGAAGCACTTGTTGACAGGAGCCTGGTACAGCTGTTCCCTGAGAGACTCTGCCAGAGCCTGACAAGTACAGATACAGATACTCATTGGTACTGAGCCAGGGAACGCTAATGGAAATGGAAGATCTATGAGAAGGAATAAAGGAGCTGAAGGGGATTGCAACCCCTAGGAAGAACAATATCAACTAATTGGACCAACCAGGGCTCTCAGGGACTAAAACACGAACCAAAGAGTAGACATGAGAGAGCCATGGCTCCAGATAAGTATGTAGCAGAGGATGGCTTTATCTGACATCAGTGGAAGGTAAGGCCCTTGGTTCTATGGAGGCTTGATGCCCCAGTATAGGAGGATGCTAGAGTGGTGAGGTAGGGGTGGGTGAGTGGGTAGACAAGTACCTTTATAGATGTAAGGAGAAGGGGTAGAGGGGGTTGGGATGGGGGGTCTATGAAAGGGTAACCAGGAAGGGGGATATCATTTGAAATGAGTAAATGATTAATATAAATGAATATTTATTAAATGAATAAAATGATTAATATAAAAAACTTTATGAAAATGGTAGAGGTCCTCAAAGAAGAAATTAATAAACCCTTTAATGAAATTGAGGTAAATACTATCAAAAGTTGGAATAAATAAATCATTTAGAGAATTCAAGAATTCAAGAAAGCCAAGAAAAAAACAGTTGAAGGAAACAAAACTACTCAAGACCTGAAAATAGGCAAGAAGCAATTAAACACACCTATGTACACACATGCAAGCTGAGGGAATTCCATAAATGGAAAATCTAGGTAACTGAACAGGAACTACAGACCTAAGCATCACCAACAGAATGCAAGAGATGTAAGAGAGAATCTTGGGCATTGAAGATACAAAAGAAGAAATAGATAAATTAGTCAAATAAAATGTTAAATCTAAAAAGTTCCTGACACCAAATACCCAGGAAATCAAGAACATGATGAAAAGACCAAACATAAGAATAATAGGAATAGAAGAAGACTTCCAGCTCAAAGGCCCAGAAAATGCTCTTAACAAAATTATAGAAGAATAATTTTCTAACCTAAAGAAGGACATGCTTATAAAGGTACAAGAACTTCATCGATAGATATTACCTTAGGTTAAATGCTTAGAAAAAGATACCCCAAGCAAATGGTCACAAGGAGCAAGTTGGTGTCACAATTTTAATATCTAACAAAATAGACTTCAAACCATGATTAATCAAAAGAGATGGGAAAGGACACTTCATACACATTAAAGGAAAATTCCACCAAGATGACAATTTAATTCTCAAAATCTATGCCCTAAATGCACAGGCACCCACATTTGTAAAAGAAACATTACTACAACCTAAATTACACATTGACCCTTACACATGCATAGTGGGAAACTTCAGATCATTCAGACAGAAAATAAACAGAGAAATAATGGAGATAAAAGGCATTATGACTCAAATGGACATAACATATCTACAGAATATTTCACCCAAGCACACACAAAAAAATGCCTTCTTCTCAGCATCTCACAGAACATTTTCCAAAATTAAATACATACTAGGTCACAAAGCAAGTCTCTACAGTTATAAGAAGATTGAAATAACCCCCTGTATCCTATCAGACCAGCATGGATTAAAACTGGACCTCAACAGCAACAGAAACAACAGAATACCTACAGATTCATGGAAACTGAACAGCTCTCTAATCAATGATCATGGGGTAAAGGCAGAAATAATGAAGAAAATTAAAAACCTCCTAGACTTCAAAGAAAATGAAGGTACAACATATTCAAACTTATTGGACACAATGTAAGCTGTGTTAATAAGAAGTTTGTAGCACTAAGTGACTTCATAAAGAAATTAGAGTTCTCATACTAGCAGTTTACAAGTTCACCTTAAAACTCTAGAAAAAGAGAAGGAAACACACCCAAGAGGAGTAGATGGAAGGAAGTAGCCAAACCCAGGGCTGAAAGGAATTAGAAACCAAGAGAGCTATACAGAAATCAACAAAACCAAGAGCTAGGTCTTTGACAAAATCAATAAGATAACCCCTAATCCAAATTAACTAAAAGACACACAGAGAGAATATCTAAATTAACAAAGTCAGAAAAGAAAAGTGGGAACAAAACAACAGACATTGAGGTAATCCAAAGAATCAGGAAGTCATATTTCAAAACTTGTACTCCATAAATTGGAAAAATCTAAAGGAAATGGACAATTTTCTCAGTAGATACTACTTAGAAAAATTGAATCAAGGTCAGATAAAGATTTTAAATAAACTCATATCCCCCAAATAAATGGGCACAGTCATTAAAAGTCTCCCAAACAAACAAACAAACAAGATGCTAACGGCCAGATGGCTTTAGGCCAGAACTCTACCATATTTCCTTTCTTTTTTTATATTTTTATTATATATTTCTTTACTTACATTTCAAAGTCTACTCCTCTTCCCAGTTTCCTTTCCATAAACCCTCATTCCCTCCCTTCCCCCTCCCCCATACAGGTGTTCCCCCTATACATCCCTCTGTTGTATTCCCATATTCCCCTGCACTGGGAGTCCAACCTTGGCAAGACCAAGGGCTTTCCCTTCCACTGATGCCCCAACAAGTCTATTCTCTGCTATGTATGCACTTGGAGCCCTGGGTCAGTCCATGTATATTCTTTCAGTAGTGGTTTAGTCCCTGGAAGATCTGCTTGGTTGGCATTGTTGTTCATATGGGGTTGCAAGCTCCTTCAACTCTTTCAATGCTTCCTCTAATTCCCCCCCCCAAGGGGGTCCTGTTCTCAGTTCGGTGATTTGCTGCTAGCATTGACCTCTGTATTGGACATGCTCTGGATGTGTCTCTCAGGAGAGAACTATATCCAGTCCCTTTCTGCATGCATTTTTAGCTTCATTAATCTTATCTAGTTTTGGTGGCTGTATATATATGGGCCACATGTGTATCAGGCTGAATGGCCATTCCTTGAGTCACTGCTTTAAAGTTTGCTTCCATATCCCGTCCTATGAATATTTTCCCCCTTTTAAGGAGGAGTGGGAGCTAGTCCCTGATTTTACTGGGCTTGCTTCAAGTTTCTCTCCATTTAGTTTAATGTAAGTGACTGGTTTGCTGTATATGGCTTTTACTATGTTTAGGTATGGGCCTTGAAATCCTGTTCTTTCCAGGACTTTTATCATGAAGCGGTGTTGAATTTTGTCAAATACTTTCTCAGCATCTAATGAAATGATCATGTGGTTTTTATCTTTCAGTTTGTTTATATAGTGGATTATGTTGATGGTTTTCCATACATTAAATCATCCCTGCATCCCTGGAGAGCTTCCAGGCACTAAGCCACTACCCAAAGACTATACATGGTCTGACCCTGGGCTCTAAATGCATAGGTAGCAATGAATAGCCTAGTAAGGGCACCAGTGGAAGGGGACGCCCTTGGTCCTTCCAAGACTGAACCCCCAGTGAACGTGATTGTTGGGGGGAGGGTGGTAATGGAGGGAGGTTGGGGAGGGGAACACCCACACAGAAAAGGAGGGGGAAGAGTTAGGGGGATGTTGGCCTGGAAACTGGGAAATGGAATAACATTCAAAATGTAAATAAGAAATACTCAAGTTAATAAAGATGGAGGAAAAAAAGATAAATGTAAATAAAGAAATATATAATAAAAAGGAGATACATATACAATTATTATAGATTTAAGAGATTGTTTTTATGCTGTTTCTTTGCACTTGAGTTGTTATGAAATATTTCATTTCCTGTGTTTTCTTGGGTGGTGTTGTCCTTGACCATACATTTGTATGCCTTTTTGAAAGAAAAATGTATTCATTTTTATTTAAAAAAAAAAAGGAATGGGAGCATATGCAATTTAGTTATAATTCTTTAGCTTCCTGTGGTCTGCAGATTGCATCTTGAGTAATTTGAGCTTTTTGGCTAATATTCACTTATCGATGAGGGCATACCAAGTGTGGTTTTCTGTGATTGAGTAACCTCACTCAGGATGATATTTTATAGTTCATTCCATTTACCTATGAATTTCATGAAGTCATTGTTTTTGATAGCTGAGTAGTACTCCATTGTGTAGATATACCATATTTTTTTTAATCCATTCCTCTGTTGAAGGGCATCTGGGTTCTTTTCAGCTTCTGGCTATTACAAATAAGGCTGCTGCAGCAGCTCTCTGCTCCCAAACCCCGTGGGAGAAAGACCTCACCGCCTGGTCAGGTGGGCACTCCTGAGGCTGCAGAGCGGAGGAGACCACCAACACTGCCCACCCCTGCCCACATCCCTGGCCCAAGAGGAAACTGTATAAGGCCTCTGGGTTCCCGTAGGGGAGGGCCCAGGAGCGGCAGGACCCCTGCGCCTGAGACACCACCGGAACCTGAAGGAAACAGACCGGATAAACAGTTCTCTGCACCCAAATCCCGTGGGAGGGAGAGCTAAACCTACAGAGGCAGACACGCCTTGGAAACCAGAAGAGACTGCACTCTGCTCACATCCAGACGCCAGAGGAAAACACCAAATGCCATCTGGAACCCTGGTGCACGGAGGCTCCCGGAAAGAGCGGCGCAGATCTCCTCAGTTGCTGCCACCACCGAGAGGACTTAGGCAGTACCCCACGAGCACACTTGAGCCTCGGAACCTCAGGTAGGACCAACTTTTCCCCTGCAAGTGACCTGCCTGGTGAACTCAAGACACAGGCCCACAGGAACAGCTAAAGACCTGTGGAGAGGAAAAACTACAAGCCCGAAAGCAGAACACTCTGTCCCCATAACTGGCTGAAAGAAAACAGGAAAACAGGTCTACAGCACTCCTGACACACAGGCTTATAGGACAGTCTAGCCACTGTCAGAAATAGCAGAACAAAGTATCACTAGAGATAATCTGATGGCGAGAGGCAAGCGCAGGAACCCAAGCAACAGAAACCAAGACTACATGGCATCATCGGAGCCCAATTCTCCCACCAAAATAAACATGGAATATCCAAACACACCAGAAAAGCAAGATCTAGTTTCAAAATCATATTTGATCATGATGCTAGAGGCCTTCAAGAAAGACGTGAAGAACTCCCTTAGAGAACAAGTAGAAGCCTACAGAGAAGAATCGCAAAAATGCCTGAAAGAATTCCAGGAAAGCACAATCAAACAGTTGAAGGAATTAAAAATGGAAATAGAAGCAATCAAGAAAGAACACATGGAAACAACCCTGGATATAGAAAATCAAAAGAAGAGACAAGGAGCTGTAGATAGAAGCCTCACCAACAGAATACAAGAGATGGAAGAGAGAATCTCAGGAGCAGAAGATTCCATAGAAATCATTGACTCAACTGTCAAAGATAATGTAAAGCGGAAAAAGCTACTGGTCCAAAACATACAGGAAATCCAGGACTCAATGAGAAGATCAAACCTAAGGATAATAGGTATAGAAGAGAGTGAAGACTCCCAGCTCAAAGGACCAGTAAATATCTTCAACAAAATCATAGAAGAAAACTTCCCCTACCTAAAAAAAGAGATACCCATAGGCATACAAGAAGCCTACAGAACTCCAAATAGATTGAACCAGAAAAGAAACACCTCCCGTCACATAATAGTCAAAACTCCAAACGCACAAAATAAAGAAAGAATATTAAAAGCAGTAAGGGAAAAAGTTCAAGTAACATATAAAGGCAGACCTATCAGAATCACACCGGACTTTTCGCCAGAAACTATGAAGACCAGAAGATCCTGGACAGATGTCATACAGACCCTAAGAGAAAACAAGTGCCAGCCCAGGTTACTGTATCCTGCAAAACTCTCAATTAACATAGATGGAGAAACCAAAATATTCCATGACAAAACCAAATTTACACAATATCTTTCTACAAATCCAGCACTACAAAGGATAATAAAGGGTAAAGCCCAACATAAGGAGGCAAGAAGAAGCAAGAAACTAATCGTCTTGGCAACAAAACAAAGAGAAGAAAAGCACACAAACATAACCTCACATCCAAATATGAATATAAGAGGAAGCAATAATCACTATCCCTTAATATCTCTCAACATCAATGGCCTCAACTCCCCAATAAAAAGACATAGATTAACAAACTGGATATGCAACGAGGACCCTGCATTCTGCTGCCTACAGGAAACACACCTCAGAGACAAAGACAGACACTACCTCAGGGTGAAAGGCTGGAAAACAACTTTCCAAGCATATGGTCAGAAGAAGCAAGCTGGAGTAACCATTCTAATATCAAATAAAATCAATTTTCAATTAAAAGTCATCAAAAAAGATAAGGAAGGACACTTCATATTCATCAAAGGAAAAATCCACCAAGATTAACTCTCAATCCTAAATATCTATGCCCCAAATACAAGGGCACCTACATACGTAAAAGAAACCTTACTAAAGCTCAAAACACACATTGCACCTCACACAATAATAGTGGGAGATTTCAACACCCCACTCTCATCAATGGACAGATCATGGAAACAGAAATTACACAGAGACGTAGACAGACTAAGAGAAGTCATGAGCCAAATGGACTTAACAGATATTTATAGAACATTCTATCCTAAAGCAAAAGGATATACCTTCTTCTCAGCTCCTCATGGTACTTTCTCCAAAATTGACCATATAGTTGGTCAAAAAACGGGCCTCAACAGGTACAGAAAGATAGAAATAATCCCATGCGTGCTATCAGACCACCACGGCCTAAAACTGGTCTTCAATAACAATAAGGGAAGAATGCCCACATATACGTGGAAATTGAACAATGCTCTACTCAATGATAACCTAGTCAAGGAAGAAATAAAGAAAGAAATTAAAAACTTTTTAGAATTTAATGAAAATGAAGGTACAACATACCCAAACTTATGGGACACAATGAAAGCTGTGCTAAGAGAAAAACTCATAGCGCTGAGTGCCTGCAGAAAGAAACAGGAAAGAGCATATGTCAGCAGCTTGACAGCACACCTAAAAGCTCTAGAACAAAAAGAAGCAAATACACCCAGGAGGAGTAGAAGGCAGGAAATAATCAAACTCAGAGCTGAAATCAACCAAATAGAAATAAAAAGGACCATAGAAAGAATCAACAGAACCAAAAGTTGGTTCTTTGAGAAAATCAACAAGATAGATAAACCCTTAGCCCGACTAACGATAGGACCCAGAGAGTGTGTCCAAATTAACAAAATCAGAAATGAAAAGGAAGACATAACTACAGATTCAGAGGAAATTCAAAAAATCATCAGATCTTACTATAAAAGCCTATATTAAACAAAACTTGAAAATCTACAGGAAATGGACAATTTCCTAGACAAATATCAGGTACCGAAGTTAATCAGGAACAGATAAACCAGTTAAACAACCCCATAACTCCTAAGGAAATAGAAGCAGTCATTAAAGGTCTCCCAACCAAAAAGAGCCCAGGTCCAGACGGGTTTAGTGCAGAATTCTATCAGACCTTCATAGCAGACCTCATACCAATATTATCCAAACTATTCCACAAAATTGAAACAGATGGATCACTCCCGAATTCCTTCTATGAAGCCACAATTACTCTTATACCTAAACCACACAAAGACCCAACAAAGAAAGAGAACTTCGTACCAATTTCCCTTATGAATATCGACGCAAAAATACTCAATAAAATTCTGGCAAACCGAATCCAAGAGCCCATCAAAACAATCATCCACCATGATCAAGTAGGCTTCATCCCAGGCATACAGGGATGGTTTAATATATGGAAAACCATCAACGTGATCCATTATATAAACAAACTGAAAGAACAAAGCCACATGATCATTTCATTAGATGCTGAGAAAGCATTTGACAAAATTCAACACCCCTTCATGATAAAAGTCCTGGAAAGAATAGGAATTCAAGGCCCATACCTAAACATAGTAAAAGCCATATACAGCAAACCAGTTGCTAACATTAAACTAAATGGAGAGAAACTTGAAGCAATCCCACTAAAATCAGGGACTAGACAAGGCTGCCCACTCTCTCCCTACTTATTCAATATAGTTCTTGAAGTTCTAGCCAGAGCAATCAGACAACAAAAGGAGGTCAAGGGGATACAGATCGGAAAAGAAGAAGTCAAAATATCACTATTTGCAGATGATATGATAGTTTATTTAAGTGATCCCAAAAGTTCCACCAGAGAACTCCTAAAGCTGATAAACAACTTCAGCAAAGTGGCTGGGTATAAAATTAACTCAAATAAATCAGTAGCCTTCCTCTACACAAAAGAGAAACAAGCTGAGAAAGAAATTAGGGAAACGACACCCTTCATAATAGACCCAAATAATATAAAGTACCTCGGTGTGACGTTAACCAAGCAAGTAAAAGATCTGTACAATAAGAACTTCAAGACACTGAAGAAAGAAATTGAAGAAGATCTCAGAAGATGGAAAGATCTCCCATGCTCATGGATTGGCAGGATTAATATAGTAAAAATGGCCATTTTACCAAAAGCAATCTACAGATTCAATGCAATCCCCATCAAAATACCAATCCAATTCTTCAAAGAGTTAGACAGAACAATTTGCAAATTCATCTGGAATAACAAAAAACCCAGTATAGCTAAAACTATCCTCAACAATAAAAGGACTTCAGGGGGAATCACTATCCCTGAACTCAAGCAGTATTACAGAGCAATAGTGATAAAAACTGCATGGTATTGGTACAGAGACAGACAGATAGACCAATGGAATAGAATTGAAGACCCAGAAATGAACCCACACACCTATGGGCACTTGATTTTTGACAAAGGAGCCAAAACCATCCAATGGAAAAAAGATAGCATTTTCAGCAAATGGTGCTGGTTCAACTGGAGGTCAACATGTAGAAGAATGCAGATCGATCCATGCTTATCACCCTGTACAAAGCTTAAGTCCAAGTGGATCAAGGACCTCCACATCAAACCTGATACACTCAAACTTATAGAAGAAAAACTAGGGAAGCATCTGGAACACATGGGCACTGGAAAAAATTTCCTGAACAAAACACCAATGGCTTATGCTCTAAGATCAAGAATCGACAAATGGGATCTCATAAAACTGCAAAGCTTCTGTAAGGCAAAGGACACTGTGGTTAGGACAAAACGGCAACCAACAGATTGGGAAAAGATCTTTACCAATCCTACAACAGATAGAGGCCTTATATCCAAAATATACAAAGAACTCAAGAAGTTAGACCGCAGGGAGACAAATAACCCTATTAAAAAATGGGGTTCAGAGCTAAACATAGAATTCACAGCGGAGGAATGCCGAATGGCTGAGAAACACCTAAAGAAATGTTCAACATCTTTAGTCATAAGGGAAATGCAAATCAAAACAACCCTGAGATTTCACCTCACACCAGTGAGAATGGCTAAGATCAAAAACTCAGGTGACAGCAGATTCTGGCGAGGATGCTGAGAAAGAGGAACACTCCTCCATTGTTGGTGGGATTGCAGACTGGTACAACCATTCTGGAAATCAGTCTGGAGGTTCCTCAGAAAATTGGACATTGAACTGCCTGAGGATCCAGCTATACCTCTTTTGGGCATATACCCAAAAGATGCCCCAACATATAAAAAAGACACGTGCTCCACTATGTTCATCGCAGCCTTATTTATAATAGCCAGAAGCTGGAAAGAACCCAGATGCCCTTCAACAGAGGAATGGATACAGAAAATATGGTACATCTACACAATGGAATATTACTCAGCTATCAAAAACAACGGCTTTATGAAATTCGTAGGCAAATGGTTGGAACTGGAAAATATCATCCTGAGTGAGCTAACCCAAACACAGAAAGACATACATGGTATGCACTCACTGATAAGTGGCTATTAGCCCAAATGCTTGAATTACCCTAGATGCCTAGAACAAATGAACCTCGAGACGGATGATCAAAATGTGAATGCTTCACTCCTTCTCTAAAAGGGGAACAAGAATACCCTTGGCAGGGAAGAGAGAGGCAAAGATTAAAACAGAGACTGAAGGAACTCCCATTCAGAGCCTGCCCCACATGTGGCCCATACATATACAGCCACCCAATTAGACAAGATGGATGAAGCAAAGAAGTGCAGACTGGCAGGAGCCGGATGTAGATCTCTCCTGAGAGACACAGCCAGAATACAGCAAATACAGAGGCGAATGCCAGCAGCAAACCACTGAACTGAGAATAGGTCCCCTGTTGAAGGAATCAGAGAAAGAACTGGAAGAGCTTGAAGGGGCTCGAGACCCCATATGTACAACAATGCCAAGCAACCAGAGCTTCCAGGGACTAAGCCACTACCTAAAGACTATGCATGGACTGATCCTGGACTCTGACCTCATAGGTAGCAATGAATATCCTAGTAAGAGAACCAGTGGAAGGGGAAGCCCTGTGTCCTGCTAAGACTGAACCCCCAGTGAACTAGACTGTTGGCGGGAGGGCGGCAATGGGGGGATGGTTGGGAAGGGAACACCCTTAAGGAAGGGGAGGGGGGATTAGGGGGATGTTTACCCGGAAACGAAAGAATTATTATTACGTATTAAATAAATTAAAAAAAAACAAATAAGGCCGCTGTGAACATAGTGGAGCATGTGTCTTTGTTGTATGTTGGAGCATCTTTTGGGTATATGCCCAAGAGAGGTATAGCTGGGTCGTCAGGTAGTGGAATGTCCAAATTTCTGAGGAACCTCCAGACTGATTTCCAGAGTGGTTGTACCAGTATGCAATCCCACCAAAAATGGAGGAGTGTTCTTCTTTCTCCACATCCTTGCCAGCATCTGCTGTCACCTGAGTTTTTGATCTTAGCCATTCTGAGTGGTATGAGGTGGAATCTCTGGGTTTTTTTGATTTGCATTTCCCTAATTACTAAGGATGTTGAACATTTCTTTAGGTGTTTCTCAGCCTTTTGATAATCCTAAACTGAGAATGTTTTTTTTTAGCTCTGTACCCCGTTCTTTAATAGAGTGATTTGTCTCTCTGGAGTCTAACTTGAGTTCCTTGTATATTTTGGATATTAGCCCTCTATCAGATGTAGGATTGGTAAAGATCTTTTCCCAATCTGTTGGGTGCTATTTTGTCTTAATGACAGTGTTTTTTGCTTTGCAAAAGATTTGCAATTTTATGAGGTCCCATTTGTCGATTCTTGATCTTAGAGTATAAGCCATTGGTGTTTGGTTTAGGAAATTTTCCCTAGAGCCCATGTGTTCAAGACTCTTTCCCACCTTTTCTTCTATTAGTTTGAGTGTATCTGGTTTGATCGAGACTCTTTCCCACCTTTTCTTCTATTAGTTTGAGTGTATCTGGTTTGATATGGAAGTCCTTGATCCACTTGGACTTGAGCTTTGTACATGGTGATAAGAATGGATCAATCTGTATTCTTTTACATTCTGACCTCCAGTTGAACCAGCACCATTTGTTGAAAATGCTATTTTTCTTCCATTGGATGTTTTTAGCAACTTGTCAAAGATCAAGTGACTATAGGTGTGTGGATTCATTTCTGGGTCTTCAATTCTGTTCCACTGATCTACCTGCCTGTCTCTGTACCAATACCATACAGGTTTTTTTTTATCACTATTGCTCTGTAATACTGCTTGAAGTCAGGGATGGTGATTCCCCCAGAAGTTCTTTTATTGTTGAGTATAGTTTTCACTATCCTGTTTTTTTTATTTTTCCAAATGAATTTGCAAATTGCTCTTTCTATCTCTATAAAGAATTGAGTAGGAATTTTCATGGGTATTGCATTGAATCTAGAGATTGCTTTTGGCAAAATGGCCATTTTTACTATATTAATCCTGCCAATCCATAAGCATAGAAGATCTTTTCATCTTCTGAGATCTTCTTCAATTTCTTTCTTCAGAGATTTGAAGTTCGTCATACAGATCTTTCACTTGCTTGGTTAAAGCCACACCAAGATATTTTATGTTATTTGGGACTATAGTGAAGGGTGTCATTTCCTTAATTTCTTTTTCAGCCTGATTATCCTTTGAATAGAGGAAGGCTACTGATTTGCTTCAGTTAATTTTATACCCTGACACGTTGCTGAAGTTGTTTATCAGGTTAAGTAGTTCTCTGGTGGAACTTTTGGGGTCGCTTAAGTACATTATCATATCATCTGCAAATAGTGATATTTTGGTTTCTTCCCTTCCAATCTGTCTCCCTTTGATCTCCTTTGTTGTCTGATTGCTCTGGCTAGAACCTCGAGAACTATATTGAATAAGTAGGGAGAGAGTGGGCAACCTTGTCTAGTCCCTGATTTTAGTGGGATTGCTTCAAGTTCCTCTCCATTTAGTTTAATGTTAGCAACTGGTTTGATGTATATGGCTTTTACTATGTTTAGGTATGGGCCTTGAATTCCTATTCTTTCCAGGACTTTTATCATGAAGGGGTGTTGAATTTTGTCAAATGCTTTCTCAGCATCTAATGAAATGATCATGTGGTTTATTTCTTTAAGTTTGTTTACATAATGGATCATGTTGATGGTTTTCCATATATTAAACCATCCCTGCATGCCTGGGATGAAACCTACTTGATCATGGTGGATGATTGTTTTGATGTGCTCTTGGATTCGGTTTGCCAGAATTTTATTGAGTATTTTTGCGTCGATATTCATAAGGGAAATTGGTACGAAGTTCTCTTTCTTTGTTGGGTCTTTGTGTGGTTTAGGTATAAGAGTAATTGTGGCTTCATAGAAGGAATTCAGTAGTGCTCCATCTGTTTCAGTTTTGTAGAATAGTTTGGATAGTATTGGTATGAGGTCTTCTATGAAGGTCTGATAGAATTCTGCACTGAACCTATCTAGACCTTGGCTCCTTTTGGTTTGTAGACTTTTAATAACTGCTTCTATTTCTTTAGGAGTTATGGGGTTGTTTAGATGATTTATTTGTTCCTGATTTAACTTTGGTACCTGGTATCTGTCTGGTAAATTGCCATTTTCTCCAGATTTTCCAGTTTTTTAAATATAGGCTTTTTTTAGTAGGATCTGATGATTTTTTTTAATTTTTTCAGATTCTGTTGTTATGTCTCCCTCTTCATTTCTGATTTTCTTAAATTGGATATACTCTCTGTGACCTCTGGTTAGTCTGGCTAAGGATTTATCTATCTTGTTGATTTTCTCAAAGAATCAGCTCCTGGTTTTGTTGATTCTTTGTATAGTCCTTTTCGTTTCTCCTTGGTTAATTTCAGCTCTGAGTTTGATTATTTCCTGCCTTCTGCTCCTCTTGGGTTTATTTATTTCTTTTTGTTCTAGAGCTCTGAAGCATGCTGTCAAGCTGCTGACCTATGCTTTCTCCTGTTTCTTTCTGCAGGCACTCAGAGCTATGACTTTTCCTCTTAGTACCACTTTCATTGTGTCCCATAAGTTTGGGAATATTTTATCTTCATTTTCATTAAATTCTATGAATTCTTTAATTTCTTTCTTTATTTCTTCTTTGACCAAGTTGTCATTGAGCAAAGCATTGTTCATCATCCATGTATATGTGGACTTTCTGTCATTATCGTTGTTATTGAAGACCAGTCTTAGTGCAATGGTGATCTGATAGGATGCATGCGATTATTTCTGTCATCCTGTATCTGTTGAGGCCTGTTTTGTTATCAATTATATGGTCAATTTTGGAGAAGGTTCCATGAAGTGCTGAGAAGAAGGTATATCTTTTTGTTTTAGGATGGAATGTTCTGTAAATATCTAATTGGTTCGTAACTTCTGTTAGTTTCTCTATGTCTCTGTTTAATTTCTGTTTCCGCGATGTGCAGTGATGAGAGTGTGGTGTTGAAATCTACTATTATCATGCGAGGTACAATGTGTGCTTTGAGATTTAGTAAGGTTTCTTTTATGAATGTAGGTGCCCTTGCATTTAGAGCATAGATATTTAGGATTGAGAGTTCATCTTGGTGGATTTTTCCTTTGATGAATATGAAGTGTCCTTCCTTATCTTTTTTAATGACTCTTGTTTGAAAGTCAATTTTATTTGATATTAGAATGGCAACTCCAGCTTACTTTTTCAGGCCATTTGCTTGGAAAATTGTTTTCCAGCCATTTACTCTGAGGTAGTGCCTGTCTTTGTCTCTGAGTTATGTTTCCTGCATGAAGCAAAATGCTGGGTCCTCTTTACGTATCCATTCTGTTAGTCTATGTCTTTTTATTGGGGAATTGAGTCCGTTGATGTTGAGAGATATTAAGGAATAATGACTGTCACTTCCTTTTATTTTCATTGTTAGAGGTGGAATTATGTTTGTTTGTCTTTCTTTTGGTTTCATTGCAAGGAAATTATATTCTTGCTTTCTGTATGGTGTAGTTTCTCTCCTTGTATTGGAGTTTTCCATCTATTATCCTTTGTAGGGTTGTATTTGTAGAAAGACATTGTGTAAAATTGGTTTTGTCATGGAATATCTTGGTTTCTCCATCTATGTTAATTGAAAGTTTTGCTGGATACAGTAACTTGGGCTGGCATTTGTGTTCTCTTAGGGTCTATATGACATCTGTCCAGGATCTTCTGGCTTTCATAGTCTCTGGTGAGAAGTCTGGAGTAATTCTTATTGGTCTGCTTTTATATGTCACTTGACCTTTCCCCCTTACTGCTTTTAATATTCTTTCTTTGTTTTGTGCATTTGGTGTTTTAACTATTATGTGATGGGAAGAATTTCTCTTCTGGTTCAGTTCTGTAGGCTTCTTTTATGTTTATGGGCACCTCTTTCTTTATGTTAGGAGAGTTTTCTTCTATAATTTTGTTAAATATATTTACTGGCTCCTTAAGTTGGGAGTCTTCACTTTCTTCTATACCTATTATCTTTAGGTTTGATCTTCTCATTTTGTCCTGGATTTCCTGTATGTTTTGGGATAAGAGCTTATTGTGTTTTACATTATCTTTGACAGTTTTGTCGATATCTTCTATGTTATCTTCTGCCTCCAAGTTTCTCTCTTTTATCTCTTGTATTCTGTTAGTGATGCTTGTGTATACGGCTCCTTGTCTCTTCCTTTGGTTTTCTATATCCAGGGTTGTCTCCCTTTGTGCATTCTTTATTGTTTCTATTTTCATTTTCAATTCCTCCAACTATTTGGTTGTGTTTTCCTGTAATTCTTTCAGTGATTTTTGTGTTTCCTCTCTAAGGTTGTCTACTTGTTTACTTGTGCTTTCCTCTATTTCTCTAAGGGAGTTCTTTATATCTTTCTTAAAGTCCTCCATCATTATCAAAAAATGTGATTTCAGGGGTTGGGGATTTAGCTCAGTGGTAGAGCGCTTGCCTAGGAAGCGCAAGGCCCTGGGTTCGGTCCCCAGCTCCGACAAAAAAAAAAAAAAAAAAGAAAAAGAAAAAAATCTCAAAAAATGTGATTTCAAATCTAAATCTTGCTTTTCTGGTGTGTTTGGATATTCAGTGTTTTCTTTGGTGGGAGTACTAGGTTCTGATGATGCCAAGAGGTCTTGGTTTCTGTTGCTTACATTCCTGCCCTTGCCTCTAGCCATTGGGTTGTCTCTGGTGTTTGCTTGTCTTCTGTTTCTGGGAGTGACTTGGCCCTGCTATAGGCCTCTGTCTCAGCACTCCTGTAGAACTGTTTTCCTGTTTTCTTTCAGCCTTTCCTGAGAACAGGTGCTCTGCTCTCAGTTGTGGCTGTGCTCCTGGAGAATGTCTTCCAGCTTGAGGCGCTGGCAGGAATCAAAGGCTCCTGCCCCTGATTGCTTGTGTAGGTCCTTACACCCAGTGGGCACAGTCGTCACTACGTGATTCCCTATTGTGTCTGCACTGTCGGCAGAGGGTATTCTCCTCTGACTTCTCAGGAGTATCCACACTTCTGAGGTTCCAGGTCTCTCCCCCACGGGATTTGGGTGCAGGGAGCTGTTCTGCTTTATAAGCTTGGTCCTGGGCACAGACCAAAACCGTGGTTACCGGTGGCTGTCTGTTCCTATATCCCTTTGTCCAGAGGGACTGTACAGTTTCCCTTTGGACCAGGGATGTGGGCCGAGGTGTGCAGAGGTGGCAGTCTGTCCTGCCTCGGGATGTCTACACTCCTGGGTGGTCCACCCTCTTCCCCATGGGATTTTGTCTACCATACTTTCAAAGAAGGCATAATAACAATATGCCCGAAGTTAATTCACATAATAGAAACAGAAGGAACATTACCAAGTCCATTTTTATGAAGCCACAGTCACCTTGATACCCAAACAACACAAAAGTTCAATGAAGAAAGAATTCCAAGGTTCCCTCATGAACATAGATGCACAAATAATCAATAAAGTACTTGCAAACCAAATCCAAGAACACATCAAATAGATCATCCAACATGATCAAGTAGGCTCTATCACAGATATGTAGAGATTATTTAATATCTGAAATTCTGTCATTTTGTTCACCACATGAACAAACTGAAAGAAAAAAGTACATGATCATCTCATTAGATGCAGGAAAGCCTTTAACAAAATCTAACACCTTCATCATAAAAGTCTTGGAGAGATTGGGGATACAAAGACATACCTAAATATAATAAAGGCAATTTACAGCAAGCCTATAACCACCATTAAAGTAAATAGAGAGAAACTCAAAGCAATTCCACTGTAATCAGGAACAAGGTAAGGCTGTCCACTCTCTCTGTATCTATTTAATATAGTACTTGAATTTCTAGATAAAGTAGTAAGACAGCTAAAAGAGATTAAGGGAATGCAACCTAGAAAGGAAGAAGTCAAAGTATTGGTATTTGCAGATGATACGATAGTATACATACACAATCCCCCAAAATACTGCCAGGGAACTCCTACACCTGATATCTTCAGTGGAGTGACTGTATCCAAGATTAACTAAAAAAAATCAGTCACCCTCCTAAATACAAATGACAAAGGGCCTGAGAAAGAATTCAGGAAACAGTATCTTTCACAATAGCCAAAGATAGTATAAAATATCCTGCAATAACTCTAAACAAGCAAGTAAAAATCTGCATGATAAAACTCCAAGTCTGAAGAAAGAAATTGAAGAAGGTATTAGAAAATGGAAAGATCTACCATGCTCATGATCAGTATGAGCAATCTGCACACGTTGAAAGAACAGTAGTCAACTTCATAAGGGAAAACAAAAAACCCAGGATAGCTAAAACAATCCTGTACAATAAAAGAACTTCTGGGTGTGTGTGTGTGTGGGGGGGGGGGCAAGTGGCTATCGCCATCCCTGATTTCAAGCTATATTATAGAACAATGGTAATAAGAACCACATGGTATTGACATAAAATGAGACAGTTTGATCTATGACATCAAACCTAAGACTCAAATGTAAATTTACACACCTATGAACACATAATTTTTTTAATAAAGATGCCAGAAATATGCAGTGGAAAAACAAAGCATTTCAACAAATGGTGCTAGACTAACTGAACATTGTAATGTAGAAGATACAAATAGATCCATATCTATCACCCTATGAGTCCATTGGGTCAAAGACCTCAACATAAAACCAGCCACACTGAACCTGATAGAAGATAAATTGGGGAAGCACTGGCATAGGAGACAACTTCCTGAACAGAATACCAATAACATAACACAGGTGCTAAAATCAACAATTAATAAATGGGAACTGCATGAAACTTCAAAGCTTCTGTAAGGCAAAGGACACCATCAAAAGTACAAAACAGCAGCCTACACAATGGGAAAGGATTTTTACCAACCTTACACCTGACAGAGGGCTGATATCCAAAATACATAATGAACTCAAAACTCTAGACATCAACAAACTAAATAATTCAATTAAAAATAGGAGGCTCTGCCAGAGCATGATAAGTATAGAGGCAGAAGCTCATAGCCAACCATTGAACTGAGAACAGGGGTCCCATTGGAGGAGTTAAAGAAAAGATTGAAGGAGCTGAAGGGGCTTGCAACCCCATGAGAAAAACAATACCAATCAACCAGAGCTCCCAGGGACTAAACCACCACCCAAAGAGTACACATGGACAGACCCATGGCTCCAGCTGCATATGTAGCAGAGGATGGCCTTGTTAGGCACCAATGGGAGGGGAAGCTCTTGGTCCTGCGGAGGTTTCATCCCCCAGTGTAGATGAATGTCATGTAAGGGAGGCGGGAAGGGGTGGTGGATGGGAGGGGAAACACCCTCATAGAAGAAGGGGGTGGGGGTGGAACAGGGGGTTATGGACTGGAAACTGGGAAAGGGGATAGTATTTGAAATGTAAATAAATATCTCTAAAAAGAAAAAAAATGGGTACAGATGTAAACAGAATTTTTCTCCATCTTCATTAAATTGGGTATTTCTTATTTACATTACAATTGTTATTCCCATTCCTGGTTTCCTGGCCAACATCCTCCTAAACCCTCCTCCTCCCCTCCCCTTCTATATGGGTGTTCCCCTCCCCATCCTCCCCCCATTACCAGCAAATGGATGGAACTGGAAAATATCATCCTGAGTGAAGTAACCCAATCACAGAAAAACACACAGGGTATGCACTCATTGATAAGTGGGTATTAGCCCAAATGTTCAAATTACCTTAAATGTACAGAACACATGAAACTCAAGAAGGATGACCAAAATGTGGCTGCTTCACTCCTTCTTTTTTTTTTCCTAGCTGCGACCAAACTTTATTGATATCTTTTTTTTTGAAATTGGAATTTAATATTTTTTTAATTTATTAATACTTAATAATAATTCTTTGGTTTCCGGGCAAACATCCCCCTCCCCCCTCCCCTTCCTTAAGGGTGTTCCCCTCCCAACCCTCCCCCCATTGCCGCCCTACCCCCAACAGTCTAGTTCACTGGGGGTTCAGTCTTAGCAGGACCCAGGGCTTCCCCTTCTACTGGTGCTCTTACTAGGATATTCATTGCTACCTGAGGTCAGAGTCCAGGGTCAGTCCATGTATAGTCTTTAGGTGGTGGCTTAGTCCCTGGAAGATCTAGATACTTGGCATTGTTGTACATATGGGGTCTCGAGCCCCTTCAAGCTCTTCCAGTTCTTTCTCTGATTCCTTCAACGGGGGTCCTATTCTCAGTTCAGTGGTTTGCTGCTGGCATTCGCCTCTGTATTTGCTGTATTCTGGCTGTGTCTCTCAGGAGCGATCTACATCCGGCTCCTGTCGGTCTGCACTTCTTTGCTTCATCCATCTTGTCTAATTGGGTGGCTGTATATGTATGGGCCACATGTGGGGCAGGCTCTGAATGGGAGTTCCTTCAGTCTCTGTTTTAATCTTTGCCTCTCTCTTCCCTGCCAAGGGTATTCTTGTTCCCCTTTTAGAGAAGGAGTGAAGCATTCACATTTTGATCATCCGTCTCGAGGTTCATTTGTTCTAGGCATCTAGGGTAATTCAAGCATTTGGGCTAATAGCCACTTATCAGTGAGTGCATACCATGTATGTCTTTCTGTGATTGGGTTAGCTCACTCAGAATGATATTTTCCAGTTCCAACCATTTGCCTACGAATTTCATAAAGCCATTGTTTTTGATAGCTGAGTAATATTCCATTGTGTAGATGTACCACATTTTCTGTATCCATTCCTCTGTTGAAGGGCATCTGGGTTCTTTCCAGCTTCTGGCTATTATAAATAAGGCTGCGATGAACATAGTGGACCATGTGTCTTTTTTATATGTTGGGGCATCTTTTGGGTATATGCCCAAGAGAGGTATAGCTGGATCCTCAGGCAGTTCAATGTCCAATTTTCTGAGGAACCTCCAGACTGATTTCCAGAATGGTTGTACCAGTCTGCAATCCCACCAAAAATGGAGGAGTGTTCCTCTTTCTCAGCATCCTCGCCAGAATCTGCTGTCACCTGAGTTTTTGATCTTAGCCATTCTCACTGGTGTGAGGTGAAATCTCAGGGTTGTTTTGATTTGCATTTCCCTCTTGACTAAAGATGTTGAACATTTCTTTAGGTGTTTCTCAGCCATTCGGCATTCCTCAGCTGTGAATTCTTTGTTTAGCTCTGAACCCCATTTTTAATAGGGTTATTTGTCTCCCTGCGGTCTAACTTCTTGAGTTCTTTGTATATTTTGGATATAAGGCCTCTATCTGTTGTAGGATTGGTAAAGATCTTTTCCCAATCTGTTGGTTGCCGTTTTGTCCTAACCACAGTGTCGTTTGCCTTACCGAAGCTTTGCAGTTTTATGAGATCCCATTTGTCGATTCTTGATCTTAGAGCATAAGCCATTGGTGTTTTGTTCAGGAAATTTTTTCCAGTGCCCATGTGTTCCAGATGCTTCCCTAGTTTTTCTTCTATTAGTTTGAGTGTATCAGGTTTGATGTGGAGGTCCTTGGTCCACTTGGACTTAAGCTTTGTACAGGGTGATAAGCATGGATCAATCTGCATTCTTCTACATGTTGACCTCCAGTTGAACCAGCACCATTTGCTGAAAATGCTATCTTTTTTCCATTGGATGGTTTTGGCTCCTTTGTCAAAAATCAAGTGCCCATAGGTGTGTGGGTTCATTTCTGGGTCTTCAATTCTATTCCATTGGTCTATCTGTCTGTCTCTGTACCAATACCATGCAGTTTTTATCACTATTGCTCTGTAATACTGCTTGAGTTCAGGGATAGTGATTCCCCCTGAAGTCCTTTTATTGTTGAGGATAGTTTTAGCTATCCTGGGTTTTTTGTTATTCCAGATGAATTTGCAAATTGTTCTGTCTAACTCTTTGAAGAATTGGATTGGTATTTTGATGGGGATTGCATTGAGTCTGTAGATCACTTTGGTAAAATGGCCATTTTTACTATATTAATCCTGCCAATCCCTGAGCATGGGAGATCTTTCCATCTTCTGAGGTCTTCTTCAATTTCTTTCTTCAGTGTCTTGAAGTTCTTATTGTACAGATCTTTTACTTGCTTGGTTAAAGTCACACCGAGGTACTTTATATTATTTGGGTCTATTATGAAGGTTGTCGTTTCCCTAATTTCTTTCTTGGCTTGTTTCTCTTTTGTGTAGAGGAAGGCTACTGATTTATTTGAGTTAATTTTATACCCAGCCACTTTGCTGAAGTTGTTTATCAGCTTTAGTAGTTCTCTGGTGGAACTTTTGGGATCACTTAAATAAACTATCATATCATCTGCAAATAGTGATATTTTGACTTCTTCTTTTCCGATCTGTATCCCCTTGACCTCCTTTTGTTGTCTGATTGCTCTGGCTAGAACTTCAAGAACTATATTGAATAAGTAGGGAGAGAGTGGGCAGCCTTGTCTAGTCCCTGATTTTAGTGGGATTGCTTCAAGTTTCTCTCCATTTAGTTTAATGTTAGCAACTGGTTTGCTGTATATGGCTTTTACTATGTTTAGGTATGGGCCTTGAATTCCTATTCTTTCCAGGACTTTTATCATGAAGGGGTGTTGAATTTTGTCAAATGCTTTCTCAGCATCTAATGAAATGATCATGTGGTTTTGTTCTTTCATTTTTTTTATATAATGGATCACGTTGATGGTTTTCTGTATATTAAACCTATCCCTGTATGCCTGGGATGAAGCCTATTGATCATGGTGGATGATTGTTTTGATGTGCTCTTGGATTCGGTTTGCCAGAATTTTATTGAGTATTTTTGCGTCGATATTCATAAGGGAAATTGGTCTGAAGTTCTCTTTCTTTGTTGGGTCTTTGTGTGGTTTAGGTATAAGAGTAATTGTGGCTTCATAGAAGGAATTCGGGAGGGATCCATGTGTTTCAATTTTGTGGAATAGTTTGGATAATATTGGTATGAGGTCTTCTATGAAGGTTTGATAGAATTCTGCACTAAACCCATCTGGACCTGGGCTCTTTTTGGTTGGGAGACCTTTAATGACTGCTTCTATTTCCTTAGGAGTTATGGGGTTGTTTAACTGGTTTATCTGTTCCTGATTTAACTTCGGTACCTGATATTTGTCTAGGAAATTGTCCATTTCCTGTAGATTTTCAAATTTTGTTGAATATAGGTTTTTATAGTAAGATCTGATGATTTTTTGAATTTCCTCTGAATCTGTAGTTATGTCTCCCTTTTCATTTCTGATTTTGTTAATTTGGACACACTCTCTGTGTCCTCTCATTAGTCTGTCTAAGGGTTTATCTATCTTGTTGATTTTCTCAAAGAACCAACTTTTGGTTCTGTTGATTCTTTCTATGGTCCTTTTTGTTTCTACTTGGTTGATTTCAGCTCTGAGTTTGATTATTTCCTGCCTTCTACTCCTCCTGGGTGTATTTGCTTCTTTTTGCTCTAGAGCTTTTAGGTGTGCTGTCAAGCTGCTGACATATGCTCTTTCCTGTTTCTTTCTGCAGGCACACAGCGCTATGAGTTTTCCTCTTAGCACAGCTTTCATTGTGTCCCATAAGTTTGGGTATGTTGTACCTTCATTTTCATTAAATTCTAAAAAGTTTTTAATTTCTTTCTTTATTTCTTCCTTGACTAGGTTATCATTGAGTAGAGCATTGTTCAATTTCCACGTATATGTGGGCATTCTTCCGTTATTGTTATTGAAGACCAGTTTTAGGCCGTGGTGGTCCGATAGCACGCATGGGATTATTTCTATCTTTCTGTACCTGTTGAGGCCCGTTTTTTGACCAATTATATGGTCAATTTTGGAGAAAGTACCATGAGGAGTTGAGAAGAAGGTATATCCTTTTGCTTTAGGATAAAATGTTCTATAAATATCCGTTAAGTCCATTTGGCTCATGACTTCTCTTAGTCTGTCTACGTCTCTGTGTTATTTCTGTTTCCATGATCTGTCCATTGATGAGAGTGGGGTGTTGAAATCTCCTACTATTACTGTGTGAGGTGCAATGTGTGTTTTGAGCTTTAGTAAGGTTTCTTTTACGTATGTAGGTGCCCTTGTATTTGGGGCATAGATATTTAGGATTGAGAGTTCATCTTGGTGAATTTTTCCTTTGATGAATATGAAGTGTCCTTCCTTATCTTTTTTGATGACTTTTAATTGAAAATTGATTTCATTTGATATTAGAATGGCTACTCCAGCTTGCTTCTTCCGACCATTTGCTTGGAAAGTTGTTTTCCAGCCTTTCACTCTGAGGTAGTGTCTGTCTTTGTCTCTGAGGTATGTTTCCTATAGGCAGCAGAATGCAGGGTCCTCGTTGCGTATCCAGTTTGTTAATCTATGTCTTTTTATTGGGGAGTTGAGGCCATTGATGTTGAGAGATATTAAGGAATAGTGATTATTGCTTCCTGTTATATTCATATTTGGATGTGAGGTTATGTTTGCGTGCTTTTCTTCCCTTTGTTTTGTTGCCAAGATGATTAGTTTCTTGCTTCTTCTAGGATATAGCTTGCCTCCTTATGTTGGGCTTTACCCTTTATTATCCTTTGTAGTGCTGGACTTGTAGAAAATATTGTGTAAATTTGGTTTTGTCATGGAATATCTTGGTTTCTCCATCTATGTTAATTGAGAGTATTGCAGGATACAGTATCCTGGGCTGGCACTTGTGTTCTCTTAGGGTCTGTATGACATCTGTCCAGGATCATCTGGCCTTCATAGTTTCTGGCGAAAAGTCTGGTGTGATTCTGATAGGTCTGCCTTTATATGTTACTTGACCTTTTTCCCTTACTGCTTTTAATATTCTTTCTTTATTTTGTGCGTTTGGTGTTTTGACTATTATGTGACGGGAGGTGTTTCTTTTCTGGTCCAATCTATTTGGAGTTCTGTAGGCTTCTTGTATGCCTATGGGTATCTCTTTTTTTAGGTTAGGGAAGTTTTCTTCTATGATTTTGTTGAAGATATTTACTGGTCCTTTGAGCTGGGAGTCTTCACTCTCTTCTATACCTATTATCCTTAGGTTTGATCTTCTCATTGAGTCCTGGATTTCCTGTATGTTTTGGACCAGTAGCTTTTTCTGCTTTACATTATCTTTGACAGTTGAGTCAATGATTTCTAGGGAATCTTCTGCTCCCGAGATTCTCTCTTCCATCTCTTGTACTCTGTTGGTGAAGCTTGTATCTACAGCTCCTTGTCTCTTCTTTTGATTTTCTATATCCAGGGTTGTTTCCATGTGTTCTTTCTTGATTGCTTCTATTTCCATTTTTAATTCCTTCAACTGTTTGATTGTGTTTTCCTGGAATTCTTTCAGGGATTTTTGTGTCTCCTCTCTATGGGCTTCTACTTGTTTATTTATGTTTTCCTGGAATTCTTTCAGGGATTTTTGTGATTCTTCTCTGTAGGCTTCTACTTGTTCTCTAATGGAGTTCTTCACGTCTTTCTTGAAGTCCTTCAGCATCATGATCAAATATGATTTTGAAACTAGATCTTGCTTTTCTGGTGTGTTTGGATATTCCATGTTTATTTTGGTGGGAGAATTGGGCTCCGATGATGCCATGTAGTCTTGGTTTCTGTTGCTTGGGTTCCTGCGCTTGCCTCTCGCCATCAGATTATCTCTAGTGTTACTTTGTTCTGCTATTTCTGACAGTGTCTAGACTGTCCTATAAGCCTGTGTGTCAGGAGTGCTGTAGACCTGTTTTCCTCTCTTTCAGTCAGTTATGGGGACAGAGTGTTCTGCTTTCGGGCGTGTAGTTTTTCCTCTCTACAGGTCTTCAGCTGTTCCTGTGGGCCTGTGTCTTGAGTTCACCAGGCAGGTCACCCGCAGCAGAAAAGTTGGTCCCACCTGTGGTCCCGAGGCCCAAGTTTACTCATGGGGTGCTGCCCACGAGCTCTCTCCGGTGGCAGCAACCAGGACGATATGCGCCGCCCTTTCCGGGAGCCTCCGTGCACTAGGGTTCCAGATTGGGTTTGGTGTTCTCCTCTGGCGTCTGAGATGTGTGTGCAGAGTGCAGTCTCTTCTGGTTTCCCAGGTGTGTCTGCCTCTCCGTAGGTCTAGCTCTTCCTCCCATGGGATTTGGGTGCAGAGAACTGTCTATCTGGTCTGTTTCCTTCAGGTTCCGGCGGTGTCTCAGGCACAGGGGTCCTGCCGCTCCTGGGCCCTCCCCTACGGGAACCCAGAGGCCCTACACAGTTTCCTCTTGGGCCAGGGATGTGGGCAGGGGTGGGCAGTGTTGGTGGTCTCTTCTGCTCTGCAGCCTCAGGAGTGCCCACCTGACTAGGCGGTGAGGTCTCTCTCCCACAGGGTTTGGGAGCAGAGAGCTGCTGCGGGCCGGGATCCGCGGGTGTGGGACTTTATTGATATCTTAAGGAGGAAGCCTCACTCCTTCTTTAAAGGGGGAACAAGATTATCCTTGGGACGGGTAGGAAGGCAAAGTTTAAACAGAGAATTTTTAACAGAGGAATCTAAAAAGGATGAGAAATACTTAAATGTTCAACATTCTTAGCCATCTGGGAAGTATACATCAAAACAACTTTGAGATTCCATCTTAATCCTGTCATAATGGCTAAGATCCTTTCATAATGGCACAAGTGACGGACAGCTCATGCTGTGAAGATGTGAAACAAGGAGAACATGCCTCTATTGTTGGCAGGAGTGAAAACGTATACAATCACTTTAGAAATCAACATGGCAGTTTCCCTGAAATTGGAAGTCAATTTACCACAAGAACCAGCCATACAACTCCTGGGCATATACCCAAAGAATGCCCCAATCTACCACAAGGACACTTAATCAAATATGTTCATAACAGCTTTATTCATTACAGCCAGAAATTGGAGACAACCTAGATGTCCCTCAACCAATTAATGGATAAAGAAAATGTGGTACATCTACACAATGGAGTATTATTCAGTCATTTAAAGAATGCCATCACGAAATTTGCTGGCAAATGAATGGAACTAGGAAAAAAACACCCTGAATGAGGTAACCCAGACACAAAGAACACATATGGTATGTACTCACTTACAAGTAGTTATTAGCTGTAAAGAATAATCTGCTACAATCCACAGACCCAAAGAAGCTGAGTAACAAGTAGGGCTTAGGGGCAGGGGTAAGGGACCCCCCATCCTGTTTCCCTTACTTTCATGGGAAGGGGAAATATATTTCATAGGTGTACTGGACACTGGCGGGATGTGAACAGGAGGGATCAGACTGTGGGGAAGGAGGCAGAGAAAAATAGGAATGACAGCTGGAATTGGGAGAGAGGCATTTCAGGAACAAGGTAGAATTCTAGTACAATGAAAACTTCATGGAATTTATGATGTGAGAATAGTTAAGAATCCTAGTAATAGGAGATATGGTGCTTGAACCACCCACCCTCTGTAACCAGGTAGGCCTCAAGTGGAGGGTTTGTAACACCAACTCAGCCACAAAAACCTTCAATCTGAATGCCTGCAGGATGTGCTGGGACTGGAGCTTATTACAATTGTCATCAGAGAAACCCTAGAGATTCTATCCAGCAACAAATGGGAGCAGACGCAGAGTACCAAAATATAAATTAGGCAGTATTCATGGTGTCCTAAAGAGGAGAAGGATTGACAGAGCCAAAGGGATCAAGGGCAGCATAAGAAAACCCACAGAATCAACTAACCCAGGCTCAAAGGAGCTCACAAAGATCAAGGAAAACTGTCTGCATCTGACCTAGGTCCTCTGCATGTATGTTATAGTCGTGTAGCTCAGTATTCTTGTGGGACTCCTAACAGGGGGAGTGATGGTTGTCTCAGACTCTTTTGCTTGACTTTGGAGTGCTTTGGCCAGCCTTGATGTGAGAATATGTGCCTCATCTTATTGTAGCTTGTTATGTCATATTTGTCTGATGTCCCTGGAAGGCCTGCTCTTTCTGAAGGGAGGTGAAGAGGGGGTGGGTCCAGGAGAAAGGGGTGGTATACGAGAAACTGGTGCAAAGGGGGAAGGAGAAAACTTCAGTCTGGATGTAATGTATGAGAAAAGAATGAAGGAGGAGGAGAAAGGGGAGGAGGAGGAGGAAGAGAGAAGGAGAAGAAGAAGGAGAAAAGAAGGAAAAGGGGAAGGAGAAGGAGAAGAAGGAGGAGAAGAAGAAGGAGGAGGAGGAGGAGGAGGGGGAGAAGAAGAAGAAGAAGAAGAAGAAGAAGAAGAAGAAGAAGAAGAAGAAGAAGAAGAAGAAGAAGAAGAAGAAGAAGAAGAAGAAGAAGAAGAAGAAGAAGAAAAGAAAATATAGCCTGCCATGGCAGGACACAGCCTGACAAGGGTAAGTTCAGGACATCAGGACAAGAGAGATTACAAAGAAGTATGTATGAGAAGTATGACATGAGTAAGTAAGTAATATATTCAGGAAAGGAGACTTTAAGGAAGTTAATCCAAAAACCTATAATCTGCAAAGATGGAATTTGCAGGAAATTAGTCTATTTATAATGCTGAAAGACTGGAAATAACTCAAATGTTCAACAATAGGGGAATGGTAACAACAGAGCACTACAAAGTAGTTAAAATGAAAACAATGAGTATTGCATCCGTGTCTAGAAATGTGATGTGAAATCATATTAAATAAGAAAAGCAGAAGTGAGGTACACATTTTCTGGTACAACTATATGAAAATATGTATCTTTATAAACAATGGCTTTTAAAAAATGTATACTGCAAAATGATAGGAATTTAATGGCTCATGTTTTCTTTCTTCTCTATTGCCTTGGTCAATTATGTCACCGTCTTGGTCTGCTTCCTGTCACTTCCTCTTTTTTCTCTGTTACAAAAGATTGTCTTTAAATAAATATGTCATCCTAAAACTATTTATTGAACCTTCTAGATATAGACAGAAATCCTTGATCTTCACAACAGTGAGGAAAAACATGGTTTCCCAGGGGTGAACTATCTTAGAATATTTATCTAAAAGTGAGATGAACATGTGAAAGTGCTGTGAAAGTTGGACATACATCAATTATAAAAATTATAATCTTTTTAGAAAGCATATTTGATAAGTCATGCCTTCTTAAAAATGGCCCATGTTTGATTAAGTAGTTACTACTCTAAGTTGTATCTAGCGGCATTGTGGTAAATATTTAACAATCATTCATTTGGGGAGAAACATCTTAATTTGCAGAGTTTGCCAATTTGCAGGTTGTAAATACTTCTCTCTTAATTCCAAGTTACCAATGGAACCTGGAGAAGTTTGAAAGCATGGCAGTCATATAAGCTTATATGTAAATATTCATAGCAGCCTCTTTTGAAATAGTCGGAAAGCAGAAGCTATTTAGATGTTCATCAGCACATGGGTGATCAATTATAATGTATACAACAAAATACTTCTCAGCAGTAAAAATCGATGAGCTAGTACCATAATAAACACCTGGGGAGGCTCAAAATTGTCATGTTGAAGGAAAGGAGACATTTGGAATAATTAAAGCATTGTGACAGAAAAACAATAGCTGTTTAGGTCTTGGGGGAGTATGATAGAAAGATTACAGAAGAAATCTCTTGGTGAGTAATGGCTTTGTTTATTCTTTTTTTCTTTTTTTTTCACTCCAGCTTTGTTTATTCTTATCTCTCCTTATTTCTTCTATGAACACAGGGTATTGCTAGTACCTGTAACACACATCTTTTTTTTTAAGACCTTACATATTTAATACAGTGTGTTACCCCTGTACAAATGGAAAAAACTTAAGTTCAACATTTCTAGACCAATATGGCTGTTAATTTCTGTACAGTGCCAACTCAACACAGTAAACGGGGATACTTTTTTCCAAAGTTGACAGCACAGCTAAAGTTTCAAAAAATTCAAATTATATATCTGTATATATATATTTATATTTATATAAAAAGACCAATAATAGCAGTGTGTTATGCATCAACAGCAGCAACAGCTTTTCCAGGTTCTGCAGTCATCTGAACAAAACTGTAGAGACATCCAGCACACTCCATTAAAAAAAAAAGTAGGGGTTGGGGATTTAGCTCAGTGGTAGAGCGCTTGCCTAGGAAGCGCAAGGCCCTGGGTTCGGTCCCCAGCTCCGAAGGGAAAAAAAAAGTAAAAAAACAAAACCCGAGAAAACAGCACAGTTCTGTTACTCTTGTGGTACCTGGCACCATTTTTTTAAAAATTAGCTTCTCAATCATCATCTGGAAAGAAAACATTCTGAGCAACATCATTAAAAACAGCTCTGATAAAGCACGGTCACTACTACGTATCATAAAGCAGGTACAAGCTATTTTACATCCACAGAGGTATGATACAGTACTGTCCTACATCTATAATACTAGAGGATACAATTTAAAAGGCATTATTTGAGACTTGATTCTACTTTTCCAGCAGAGGGCCCAAAGGATGGTGTGACACAGCTTTGTAAAGAAACATACTCTAGACAGGATTTCCTTTCACTAGTGGCACAGTTCTAAGGATTCATTCTCTCCATGAATGTCAGCTAAAACCGTTATTAAAAAAATGAAATATCCCTAGAACAAAACCGTATAATCACCGGATTCACATGAAGATGACCTAGTGGAGACAAGCTGGACCTCACCTTACCAACAAGCTATCAAATCTGTTATGTTTAAACAGTGAGACCTCCAAGGAAGGAGATGCCAAGTAGTGCTTCAAAGCTTCGGACCACAATCAAACACAGCATCCTTTTCAACAGAAGCAGAAGCTCATCTGAATATGCTCAAGGATGCTGACATCAACATTTAATCATCTCCTCACTCATCCAGGAAGAAGGGGAGATCAGTTACTACTGTACTTTATTGTGTTCAACCAAATCACCATGTTACAAAAATAGCAAGCTGCCATAATAAAAAATAAGGCTCCTCTATCCAGCACCAGATAGCATCGTTTTACTTTCAAGCCTAGAAATTGCACACTTGTATATAAACCAACCGAAGATGAGGATTGAGAGTTCATCTTGGTGGATTTTTCCTTTGATGAATATGAAGTGTCCTTCCTTATCTTTTTTGATGACTTTTAACTGAAAATTGATTTTATTTGATATTAGAATGGCTACTCCAGCTTGCTTCTTCTGACCATTTGCTTGGAAAGTTGTTTTCCAGCCTTTCACTCTGAGGTAGTGTCTGTCTTTGTCTCTGAGGTGTGTTTCCTGTAGGCAGCAGAATGCAGGGTCCTCGTTGCGTATCCAGTTTGTTAATCTATGTCTTTTTATTGGGGAGTTGAGGCCATTGATGTTGAGAGATATTAAGGAATAGTGATTATTGCTTCCTGTTATATTCATATTTGTATGTGAGGTTATGTTTGTGTGCTTTTCTTCTCTTTGTTTTGTTGCCAAGATGATTAGTTTCTTGCTTCTTCTAGGGTATAGCTTGCCTCCTTATGTTGGGCTTTACCCTTTATTATCCTTTGTAGTGCTGGATTTGGAGAAAGATATTGTGTAAATTTGGTTTTGTCATGGAATATCTTGGTTTCTCCATCTATGTTAATTGAGAGTTTTGCAGGATACAGTAACCTGGGCTGGCATTTGTGTTCTCTTAGGGTCTGTATGACATCTGTCCAGGATCTTCTGGCCTTCATAGTTTCTGGCGAAAAGTCTGGTGTGATTCTGATAGGTCTGCCTTTATATGTTACTTGACCTTTTTCCCTTACTGCTTTTAATATTCTTTCTTTATTTTGTGTGTTTGGTGTTTTGACAATTATGTGACGGGAGGTGTTTCTTTTCTGGTCCAATCTATTTGGAGTTCTGTAGGCTTCTTGTATGCCTATGGGTATCTCTTTTTTTAGGTTAGGGAAGTTTTCTTCTATGATTTTGTTGAAGATATTTACTGGTCCTTTGAGCTGGGAGTCTTCACTCTCTTCTATACCTATTATCCTTAGGTTTGATCTTCTCATTGAGTCCTGGATTTCCTGTATGTTTTGGACCAGTAGCTTTTTCTGCTTTACATTATCTTTGACAGTTGAGTCAATGATTTCTATGGAATCTTCTGCTCCCGAGATTCTCTCTTCCATCTCTTGTATTCTGTTGGTGAAGCTTGTATCTACAGCTCCTTGTCTTTTCTTCTGATTTTCTATGTCCAGGGTTGTTTCCATGTGTTCTTTCTTGATTGCTTCTATTTCCATTTTTAATTCCTTCAACTGTTTGATTGTGTTTTCCTGGAATTCTTTCAGGGATTTTTGCGATTCCTCTCTGTAGGCTTCTACTTGTTCTCTAAGGGAGTTCTTTATGTCTTTCTTGAAGTCCTCCAGCATCATGATCAAATATGATTTTGAAACTAGATCTTGCTTTTCTGGTGTGTTTGGATATTCTGTGTTTGTTTTGGTGGGAGAATTGGGCTCCGATGATGCCATGTAGTCTTGGTTTCTGTTGCTTGGGTTCCTGCGCTTGCCTCTCGCCATCAGATTATCTCTAGTGTTACTTTGTTCTGCTATTTCTGACCGTGGCTAGACTGTCCTATAAGCCTGTGTGTCAGGAGTGCTGTAGACCTGTTTTCCTGTTTTCTTTCAGCCAGTTATGGGGACAGAGTGTTCTGCTTTCGGGCGTGTAGTTTTTCCTCTCTACAGGTCTTCAGCTGTTCCTGTGGGCCTGTGTCTTGAGTTCACCAGGCAGGTTTCCTGCAGGGGAGAAGTTGGTCCTACCTGTGGTTCCAAGGCTTAAGTTTGCTCGTGGGGTACTGCCTAAGTCCTCTCTGCTGTGGCAGCAACCGGGAAGATCTGCGCTGCTCTTTCCGGGAGCCTCCGCACACCAGGGCTCCAGATGACACCTGGTGTTCTCCTCTGGCGTCTGGACGTGCACAGAGTGCAGCCTCCCCTGGTCTCCCAGGCGTGTCTGCCTCTCTGAAGGTTCAGCTCTCCCTCCCACAGGATCTGGGTGCATAGAACTGTTTATCCGGTCTGTTTCCTTCAGGTTCTGGCGGTGTCTCAGGCACAGGGGTCCTGCCGCTCCTGGGCCCTCCCCTACGGGAACCCAGAGGCCCCACACAGTTGCCTCTTGGGCCAGGGATGTGGGCAGGGGTGGGCAGCGCCGGTGGTCTCCTCTGCTCTGCAGCCTCAGGAGTGCCCACCTGATCAGGCGGTGAGGTCTCTCTCCCACGGGGCTTGGGAGCAGAGAGCTTCTGCAGGCCGGGATCCGCGGGTGTGGGACTTCCGGTAAACTCTCCTTATTTCTTCTATGAACACAGGGTATTGCTAGTACCTGTAACACACATCTTTTAAAAATACATTTAATTCAACTGACAAGCATTATGGTGATGGTATAGGCACTACAGACACGCACTATCATACTCAGGATATTATTGTTATTACTTGTGGCAATAGTTTTGGTACTAGTGCATATGTTAAATTTTTCATCAGCTGTACTTTTAAACTAGGTCCAGTTTGTTGTGTAATTTTACCTTTAATAACTCATTTGAAAAATGATTTTTCCCAATAAAAGAAAAAATCTAGAAGTTCCATTATTTAATTCTCAGAGCTTGTCTACTGCACATCTATACTAAGCACTGTTTTAGGCCCTGAGGATATATGAGTAAAGCAAAACAAAAACCCCTGTCCTATGTCACTGCAGGAAAGTGGATGCAACAGGAGGGAATCATGTTAAACTGATTCAGTGCCTAGAACAGTGCTCAGCATAGATGTGCAGTAGATGAGCTCTGAGAATTAAATAATGGAGCTTCTAGATTTTTCTTTTATTGGGAGAAATCATTTTTTTTTCTTTTTTTCGGAGCTGGGGACAGAACCCAGGGCCTTGCGTTTGCTAGGCAAGCGCTCTACCACTGAGCTAAATCCCCAACCCCAGAAATCATTTTTCAAATGAGTTATTAAGGGTGAAGTTACACAACAAACTGGACCTAGTTTAAAAGTACAGCCGGTCTCAGAGATAAATACTGAAATGCTTTCTCTCACTTGTGGTTTCAAGAAAATCATGTTTGCATATATGGAAACAAGTGAAACTGTCTAGGGTAAGAAATGAGACAAAAGTGAGGGGCAGGAGAGAGAAAACGGTACAGATGTCTGTGGGCTGCATGCTTAATGTATAATATAAACCTGAATAAAAAAATTTTAAATTAAAACAAATTCTCTTAGTTTTTGAGATTAGATTACATCATTTCCACCTTGAAATTCTCTGGTATATCCTTCTTGTTCTTTTTTTCAAATTCGTGACCTCCTTTTTCTATTGTTCCATACACACATACTCATATATATGCACATATACATACACATATTTCAGTTAGTCAGTACATTCTGCTCTTATATTAAAAGTTTCCTGAGTCCAGCCTTATTTCTAATACTCAACTCACACATCTTTGTCAGGAGTTTGCCCTTGGGCTGCCAGAATCAACATTGTAGTCCCAGCTGGTCAAAATACCATAGTTAATATCTTTGTCTCTGTTGCTCCTTAGTCCTTCTCCACTGGAGAGTGTTTGGTGACTGATGGCATGATTTTGAGCCCAACTTTCAATACTGACTGGATTAAATTATAGTTGTTCCCAATGGTAGGTGATCTAATAATGAACATGATGCAATTTTTTTCTTTCTATCATTCTTCCACTCCGCTCTGACCATGTCCACACAGTAAAATACACTCCATGTACTTCAAACCTTGCTCCAAGGTCAGCTTCTGAGGAAACCCAATTGAGGCAGAGCCAAATATAAGGTGAGGCTTTTTATCTGGAAAACCGAAGGGAGACATGGATTTAAAGACTTGAGCCTCAAGGCAATGCCCTACTCCAAAGCTAACACCTGGCCCAAAAGATTTTTCACAAAGGTGGGAAGGTAATAAAAAAAAGCGAAAACATTAAAGACAGGGCATCATGATGTCACTTATATTACTGAAAGATCATGTTGGAACAAATGCACAAGTTACAGGGCAAAGAAGTACTGGTCAAAGAGTTCAAGATATATGTATATGTATGTGTGGGATTAGATTTAGAGGACAGAATAGCATCTTATCTGTTGCTTCTTTCTGGTCCAGTATCTACAACAAATCACTGGTCTCCTCAGGTCCCCTGTTTCAGCCACATGTCCCAGGCCCTAGGAACAAAGAATTAAAGAAGAAACTTAGCTCATACAGAACATAGATTCCAACAAGGGGAGACATAAAATAACAGTCAACACAAAAATAATAGATTTGTGGGGAAATAGCTGAGTAGTTAAGAGCACTAGCTGCTCTTCCAGAAGACCTGGGCTCAATTTCCAGGCCCCACCAAGTAATGCCAGGCTCAGAGGCTCTGGTGCCCTCTTTTCCCCTCCATAGGTACTGAATGCTCATGGTGCACAGAAATACAAGCAAAATATTCACACATATAAAAATAAAACAACAACAATAAAAGCAAAACAGATTCAGAAATTACTTTCAGAAAAGTAAAATTGTGTGAGATGGAAACAATGGTGGGAGGTATGGATTAGGTCAATGTAGATTATTAGGCCTACAAATCTCTTTCACACAAAGGATATTTCTTGTCCCCCATTTATGCGAGTCATGTAAAAGATATGTACAAATGGAGGATGCAGAATTAAGAATGCTTGAGTTACTCTGCTCCCAAACCCCGTGGGAGAGAGACCTCACCGCCTGATCAGGTGGGCACTCCAGAGGCTGCAGAGCGGAGGAGACCACCAACACTGCCCACCCCTGCCCACATCCCTGGCCCAAGAGGCAACTGTATAAGGCCTCTGGGTTCCCGTAGGGGAGGGCCTGGGAGCGGCAGGACCCCTGCGCCTGAGACACTGCCGGAACCTGAAGGAAACAGACCGGATAAACAGTTTTCTGCACCCAAATCCCGTGGGAGGGAGAGGTGAACCTTCAGAGAGGCGGACACGCCTGGGAAACCAGAAGAGACGGCACTCTGTGCACATCCAGGCGCCAGAGGAAAACACCAAACGCCATCTGGAACCCTGGTGCACGGAGGCTCCTGGAAAGAGCGGCGCAGATCTTCCCGGTTGCTGCCACAGCAGAGAGGACTTAGGCAGTACCCCACGAGCAAACTTGAGCCTTGGAACCACAGGTATGACCAATTTTTCCCCTGCAAGAAACCTGCCTGGTGAACTCAAGACACAGGCCCACAGGAACAGCTGAAGACCTGTAGAGAGGAAAAACTACACGCCCGAAAGCAGAACACTCTGTCCCCATAACTGGCTGAAAGAAAACAGGAAAACAGGTCTACAGCACTCCTGACACACAGGTTATAGGACAGTCTAGCCACTGTCAGAAATAGCAGAACAAAGTAACACTAGAGATAATCTGATGGCGAGAGGCAAGCACAGGAACCCAAGCAACAGAAACCAAGAATACATGGCATCATCGGAGCCCAATTCTCCCACCAAAGCAAACACGGAATATCCAAACACACCAGAAAAGCAAGACCTAGTTTCAAAATCATATTTGATCATGATGCTGGAGGACTTCAAGAAAGACATAAAGAACTCCCTTAGAGAACAAGTAGAAGCCTACAGAGAGGAATCGCAAAAATCCCTGAAAGAATTCCAGGAAAACACAATCAAACAGTTGAAGGAATTAAAAATGGAAATAGAAGCAATCAAGAAAGAACACATGGAAACAACCCTGGACATAGAAAATCAAAAGAAAAGACAAGGAGCTGTAGATACAAGCTTCACCAACAGAATTCAAGAGATGGAAGAGAGAATCTCGGGAGCAGAAGATTCCATAGAAATCATTGACTCAACTGTCAAAGATAATGTAAAGCGGAAAAAGCTACTGGTCCAAAACATACAGGAAATCCAGGACTAAATGAGAAGATCAAACCTAAGGATAATAGGTATAGAAGAGAGTGAAGACTCCCAGCTCAAAGGACCAGTAAATATCTTCAACAAAATCATAGAAGAAAACTTCCCTAACCTAAAAAAAGAGATACCCATAGGCATACAAGAAGCCTACAGAACTCCAAATAGATTGGACCAGAAAAGAAATACCTCCCGTCACATAATTGTCAAAACACCAAACGCACAAAATAAAGAAAGAATATTAAAAGCAGTAAGGGAAAAAGGTCAAGTAACATATAAAGGCAGACCTATCAGAATCACACCAGACTTTTCGCCAGAAACTATGAAGGCCAGAAGATCCTGGACAGATGTCATACAGACCCTAAGAGAACACAAATGCCAGCCCAGGTTACTGTATCCTGCAAAACTCTCAATTAACATAGATGGAGAAACCAAGATATTCCATGACAAAACCAAATTTACAGAATATCTTTCTACAAGTCCAGCACTACAAAGGATAATAAGGGGTAAAGCCCAACATAAGGAGGCAAGCTATACCCTAGAAGCAAGAAACTAATCATCTTGGCAACAAAACAAAGAGAATGAAAGCACACAAACATAACCTCACTTCCAAATATGAATATAACGGGAAGCAATACTCACTATTCCTTAATATCTCTCAATATCAATGGCCTCAACTCCCCAATAAAAAGACATAAATTAACAAACTGGATACGCAACGAGGACCCTGCATTCTGCTGCCTACAGGAAACACACATCAGAGACAAAGACAGACATTACCTCAGAGTGAAAGGCTGGAAAACAATTTTCCAAGCAAATGGTCAGAAGAAGCAAGCTGGAGTAGCCATTCTAATATCAAATAAAATCAATTTTCAACTAAAAGTCATCAAAAAAGATAAGGAAGGACACTTCATATTCATCAAAGGAAAAATCCACCAAGATGAAGTCTCAATCCTAAATATCTATGCCCCAAATACAAGGGCACCTACATAAGTAAAAGAAACCTTACTAAAGCTCAAAACACACATTGCACCTCACACAATAATAGTGGGAGATTTCAACACCCCACTCTCATCAATGGACAGATCATGGAAACAGAAATTAAACAGAGATGTAGACAGACTAAGAGAAGTCATGAGCCAAATGGACTTAACGGATATTTATAGAACATTCTATCCTAAAGCAAAAGGATATACCTTCTTCTCAGCTCCTCATGGTACTTTCTCCAAAATTGACCATATAATTGGTCAAAAAACGGGCCTCAACAGGTACAGAAAGATAGAAATAATCCCATGCGTGCTATCGGACCACCACGGCCTAAAACTGGTCTTCAATAACAATAAGGGAAGAATGCCCACATATACGTGGAAATTGAACAATGCTCTACTCAATGATAACCTGGTCAAGGAAGAAATAAAGAAAGAAATTAAAAACTTTTTAGAATTTAATGAAAATGAAGGTACAACATACCCAAACTTATGGGACACAATGAAAGCTGTGCTAAGAGGAAAACTCATAGCGCTGAGTGCCTGCAGAAAGAAACAGGAAAGAGCATATGTCAGCAGCTTGACAGCACACCTAAAAGCTCTAGAACAAAAAGAAGCAAATACACCCAGGAGGAGTAGAAGGCAGGAAATAATCAAACTCAGAGCTGAAATCAACCAAGTAGAAACAAAAAGGACCATAGAAAGAATCAACAGAACCAAAAGTTGGTTCTTTGAGAAAATCAACAAGATAGATAAACCCTTAGCCAGACTAATGAGAGGACACAGAGAGTGCGTCCAAATTAACAAAATCAGAAATGAAAAGGGAGACATAACTACAGATTCAGAGGAAATTCAAAAAATCATCAGATCTTACTATAAAAACCTATATTCAACAAAACTTGAAAATCTTCAGGAAATGGACAATTTCCTAGACAGATACCAGGTATCGAAGTTAAATCAGGAACAGATAAACCAGTTAAACAACCCCATAACTCCAAAGGAAATAGAAGCAGTCATTAAAGGTCTCCCAACCAAAAGGAGCCCAGGTCCAGACGGGTTTAGTGCAGAATTCTATCAAACCTTCATAGAAGACCTTATACCAATATTATCCAAACTATTCCACAAAATTGAAACAGATGGAGCCCTACCGAATTCCTTCTATGAAGCCACAATTACTCTTATACCTAAACCACACAAAGACACAACAAAGAAAGAGAACTTCAGACCAATTTCCCTTATGAATATCGACGCAAAAATACTCAATAAAATTCTGGCAAACCGAATTCAAGAGCACATCAAAACAATCATCCACCATGATCAAGTAGGCTTCATCCCAGGCATGCAGGGATGGTTTAATATAAGGAAAACCATCAACGTGATCCATCATATAAACAAACTGAAAGAACAGAACCACATGATCATTTCATTAGATGCTGAGAAAGCATTTGACAAAATTCAACACCCCTTCATGATAAAAGTCCTGGAAAGAATAGGTATTCAAGGCCCATACCTAAACATAGTAAAAGCCATATACAGCAAACCAGTTGCTAACATTAAACTAAATGGAGAGAAACTTGAAGCAATCCCACTAAAATCAGGGACTAGACAAGGCTGCCCACTCTCTCCCTACTTATTCAATATAGTTCTTGAAGTTCTAGCCAGAGCAATCAGACAACAAAAGGAGATCAAGGGGATACAGATTGGAAAAGAAGAGGTCAAAATATCACTATTTGCAGACGACATGATAGTATATTTAAGTGATCCCAAAAGTTCCACCAGAGAACTACTAAAGCTGATAAACAACTTCAGCAAAGTGGCTGGGTATAAAATTAACTCAAATAAATCAGTTGCCTTCCTCTATACAAAAGAGAAACAAGCCGAGAAAGAAATTAGGGAAACGACACCCTTCATAATAGACCCAAATAATATAAAGTACCTCGGTGTGACTTTAACCAAGCAAGTAAAAGATCTGTACAATAAGAACTTCAAGACACTGAGGAAAGAAATTGAAGAAGACCTCAGAAGATGGAAAGATCTCCCATGCTCATGGATTGGCAGGATTAATATAGTAAAAATGGCCATTTTACCAAAAGCAATCTACAGATTCAATGCAATCCCCATCAAAATACCACTCCAATTCTTCAAAGAGTTAGACAGAACAATTTGCAAATTCATCTGGAATAACAAAAAACCCAGGATAGCTAAAGCTATCCTCAACAATAAGAGGACTTCAGGGGGAATCACTATCCCTGAACTCAAGCAGTATTACAGAGCAATAGTGATAAAAACTGCATGGTATTGGTACAGAGACAGACAGATAGACCAATGGAATAGAATTGAAGACCCAGAAATGAACCCACACACCTATGGTCACTTGATTTTTGACAAAGGAGACAAAACCATCCAATGGAAAAAAGATAGCATTTTCAGCAAATGGTGCTGGTTCAACTGGAGGGCAACATGTAGAAGAATGCAGATCGATCCATGCTTATCACCCTGTACAAAGTTTAAGTCCAAGGGGATCAAGGACCTCCACATCAAACCAGACACACTCAAACTAATAGAAGAAAAACTAGGGAAGCATCTGGAACACATGGGCACTGGAAAAAATTTCCTGAACAAAGCACCAATGGCTTATGCTCTAAGATCAAGAATCTACAAATGGGATCTCATAAAACTGCAAAGTTTCTGTAAGGCAAAGGACACTGTGGTTAGGACAAAACGGCAACCAACAGATTGGGAAAAGATCTTTACCAATCCTATAACAGATAGAGGCCTTATATCCAAAATATACAAAGAACTCAAGAAGTTAGACCGCAGGGAGACAAATAACCCTATTAAAAATGGGGTTCAGAGCTAAACAAAGAATTCACAGCTGAGGAATGCCGAATGGCTGAGAAACACCTAAAGAAATGTTCAACATCTTTAGTCATAAGGGAAATGCAAATCAAAACAAACCTGAGATTTCACCTCACACCAGTGAGAATGGCTAAGATCAAAAACTCAGGTGACAGCAGATGCTGGCGAGGATGTGGAGAAAGAGGAACACTCCTCCATTGTTGGTGGGATTGCAGACTGGTAAAACCATTCTGGAAATCAGTCTGGAGGTTCCTCAGAAAATTGGACATTGAACTGCCTGAGGATCCAGCCATACCTCTCTTGGGCATATACCCAAAAGATGCCTCAACATATAAAAGAGATACGTGCTCCACTATGTTCATCGCAGCCTTATTTATAATAGCCAGAAAATGGAAAGAACCCAGATGCCCTTCAACAGAGGAATGGATACAGAAAATGTGGTACATCTACACAATGGAATATTACTCAGCTATCAAAAACAACGAGTTTATGAAATTCGTAGGCAAATGGTTGGAACTGGAAAATATCATCCTGAGTGAGCTAACCCACTCACAGAAAGACATACATGGTATGCACTCATTGATAAGTGGCTATTAGCCCAAATGCTTGAATTACCCTAGATGCCTAGAACAAATGAAACTCGAGACGGATGATCAAAATGTGAATGCTTCACTCCTTCTTTAAATGAGGAAAAAGAATACCCTTGGCAGGGAAGGGAGAGGCAAAGATTAAAACAGAGACTGAAGGAACACCCATTCAGAGCCTGCCCCACAGGTGGCCCATACATATACAGCCACCCAATTAGACAAGATGGATGAAGCAAAGAAGTGCAGACCGACAGGAGCCGGATGTAGATCGCTCCTGAGAGACACAGCCAGAATACAGCAAATACAGAGGCGAATGCCAGCAGCAAACCACTGAACTGAGAATAGGTCCCCCGTTGAAGGAATCAGAGAAAGAACTGGAAGAGCTTGAAGGTGCTCAAGACCCCAAAAGTACAACAATGTCAAGCAACCATAGCTTCCAGGGACTAAGCCACTACCTAAAGACTATACATGGACTGACCCTGGACTCTGTCCCCATAGGTAGCAATGAATATCCTAGTAAGAGCACCAGTGGAAGAGGAAGCCCTGGGTCCTGCTAAGACTGAACCCCCAGTGAACTAGACTATGCGGGGAGGGTGGCAATGGGGGGAGGTTTGGGAGGGGAACACCCATAAGGAAGGGGAGGGGGGAGGGTGATGTTTGTCCGGAAACTGGGAAAGGGAATAACACTTGAAATGTATATAAGAAATACTCAAGTTAATAAAAAAAAATAGAATGCTTGAGTTATATGTCAGGACCTTAACAGGACTGAAGTTTTCCTGTTAGCTACCTGTTTGCTAATTTGAGAGGCAATGTAGACAGACCTTAAGCTGAGACACAAGGCAAAGATCCTCCAATCGTGCCATAGGTCTAATATTATAGGAACAGATGCTTTTGGCTTTAAGCCACTAAATTAAGAGGATGATTATTCTGAAACAGTACTGTAGATAAATCTCTGATCTTTGTGCTCAGGGAAGTCCTTCTGTGAAGATGGCCATTAAGCTGAGTCCTGAAAAGAAGTCAGTCTCATGATGACCACTCGAGACATGGAAAATATTTAACATAGATTTAAATTTTAATATGCAATTGTAAGACTCTCAGAGAGAATCTTCCCTCAGGAGGGAGATCCTCAAGCCCAATGACCAGTCCGAGTCCACAGGCTGCAATCAGCAAGAGGATTTTTATTGATCAGGATACACAGGTATCTGTGGGCATCCCAGTCAATTCGGAAGACTGGCGCGCCTAGCAGAGCCAGGGTGGGCTTTTTATAGTATTTTGGGGAGCAGAAGCAGGCTTACAGAAGCAGATGCATGGTTACAGGGATGTGATTGGTGGAGTAAATGAGGCATGCGTGTATGTTACCTATTTTGGCTATAATCATAACAATGAGTTAGCAAAAAGTACATGGTGGTCGGGTCTCCCGGGGGGTCAGGGACTGTTTCTTTTTCCCTGCCAGGTGGCCCATGGAGCAATGCCCATATTTTAGTCTAGTTTCTGCATTTTGTTTTCTTTTCTGGGCTATTTTTGTCTAAATGTTGGGTCAGCTTGTCCCACATATCTAAAAACTTATTTTTTACTTCTATAGTAAAAAAGAGGGCCTTGGGCTTGTACAATTCCCTTTCTGGGAGGGGGTCTTTCATTCCCCCATTTTCTTTTTGTCCTTGAGTGGAATCTTCCACTCAACTTGGTTAAGGTACCTCTGTTTTTTGTTGTTTCACCATCTGATACTGTTGTCTCAGCACAAAAGTTTGAATGACTGAAAGTGTATCTCTTATTATTCCTGTCTGATCTGCATAGAAACAACATTTTTTCTTTTAGTGTAGCACACAGACTCCTTCTTTAAGGAATATCAGGTCTAATCTTTTTTTATTTTGAAGGACTACCTCTGAGAGGGAGGTTAGGTATTCTTGGAGGTCAGCTAAAAAGTCTTTTTTACTCTTTTCATATCTGAGTCAATGGCAGTTCTGAATTCTCTATAAGCCTTGTATTGTAAGGCAACAGCAGATGTCCTTGTGCTGCCCTTGTAGCACCTGGATAGCCTTAAATAATTTTTAACTCTCTTTTGTGTCTTATTAAGTCTTTAGCATCAGGATTCTAATCTGGACACTATCTGAACCTATATACCAAGGTCTTTTAGAACTTTTAAACTTATGGTCCCTGAGGCACAGTCCCAAGAAGTGTTAGGAGTACTAACATATGTAATGTTACATTATTTGCAATAAAAATCAAGCCTATCCTTACACCCATTCCGAGGGAACCCAGGGCAAACAGGCAAACATGAAATTTTTGTTTCTAAAGCACACTCTTCAAGTGAGCATTATAGCAACCTCCCAGTCACGTCTCTGATGTATCCACTTATCTGATGTGTAAGTCTAGGGAGCTTTTTGAAGATCTGAGTGTCCCTCTAGGTCCCAGTTCTCAGCCCCAACAGCTAGTACTCGACTTGATGGCTGTCAGGGTGGTCAGCAGCACCAGGTACAGTCCTTTCCAGTGAGGCTCGAGTGTCTGGGCTCAGTGTAGGTAGCTGCAGTCTCCGACCTGGAACTGATGACTGATGAGATGTCTCAGGGGTCTCCGGGGCATAGGCTGCTGTCAGCTGTGAGCAGATTTCTTTCTGTATCACCTGTAGGTCTTTTAGCCTGGCACACAAATCATTATGACTATGACATGTTGGTTCAGTAACATCATCTAATACAGTCAGGGGAGCTGAGGCCCCATATAAGATATCAAAGGGGGTAAGGCTGAATCTGGAAGGGGTATTTCTTGCTCTGAAGAGAGCAAGAGGGAAGGAGTGTCACCCAGTCTGTGCCAGTCTCCATGGTCAATTTGGTCAGGGTCTCTTTTATAGTTTTATTTATTTACTCTATCTGTCCTGAACTTTGAGGTCTGTAAATATAACGTAATTTTTAATTGACCTCTAAATATTTGGCCACACCCTGGCTTACCTTGGCAACGAAAGTAGGGCCGTTGTCTGACCAGATTACCTTGGGCACTCCAAATCGGGGGAAGATTTCTTCTAGTATCTTCTTGATGACTATTGAGGTCATCTCTTGCTTGGTCGGGAAAGCTTCTATCTATTCTTGAAAAGATATCTATAAACACTAGGAGACATTTGAAATCATATTTTCCTGGTTTTATCTCTGTGAACTCCACTTCTCAGTAGTATCCAGGCCGTTCCCCATGGAGCCTCTTACCACAGTCAACCTTCCTGAAAACAGTTACCTTTTGGCATGGTATACATCAGTGCACTATCTGTTCCATGAGATACTTGAGACCTGTAACATAATATTTAGTTTTTGAAAACGTCTGGATGAGTTTGCTTACCCCTAAGTGAGTCTATTGATGTATTTGTTTTACCATGGCCTCTGCCTGTAAAAATTGTAGCAGGATATTCTTTCTCGTTGAGGTGTACCAGAGTCTCTTCCTCGGCCTGGCTGGGTCATGGAGGGCCCTTAACAGAGCCAGAATCTCTTTTTTTTTTCTTCTTGCCCTCAGATGTCAGCAGGCCCCTTTGTTGATGGGCTGTAGCAAAGGCATACCTGTTGTCCACATAGATGTTAAGTCTCCTTCTTGGCTCAAGGGCTTTGGTGAGGGGAGCGAGCTCTACCCTCTGTGTAGAAGTGCCTTCTGGTAGGGCCTGAGCCCATATGATTCTGTTTCCATCTACCACTGCTGCCCCAGCCCATCTTTTTTTCTTCTCTAAGAAGCTGTTCCCATCTATGAACCAGATGGCATCTACCCCCTCTGTTGGCTGATCAGTCCGATCTTTATGCCACTCCTGTGCTTTAGTGAGCTCCTGTTGACAGTCATGAAGGGGGGTGTCTAGGTCAGGGTCCGGGAGCAGGGTTGTAGGGTTTAGACTCGTAGGGGCAGTCTGGGATCACAAGGAACAAGTGGGATACCCGGCCCACGCCAAGGTCCACCGTTCTTCGGGTAGTCCATGAGTATCATTTGTTGTCAGTAGCCCCCGTACTCAAGGTCTTTTGCTTGACACTAGCCCATTTGGGCGTAGGAGCACAGAGTGTTAGGCCCCCGTATTCACAAAACAACTGGGCAGGCTTCCCTTCTATCTTAGCGCATAGCCAGCACTCTAGGACCAAGAGGCTTGCCTTCCGGGCTGCTGGAGAGGCCCCTCTTGTTCTTCCTGGGGCAGTCCCTGACCCAATGTCCTTTTTCTTTGTATTAGGCACACTGATCTTTAGCCAGGAATTCTCTTCTGTTGCCAGGTATTATCTTCCTAGGTTCCCTAACTACTGTGGCCAGTATATGTTCCTCTCTCGTCTTTTATCCCTCTTTAGCTCTCTAGCTTCTTCTTCTTTTTGTCTCTTTTCTTTCTTAGCTTCCTGCTCTTTTTACCTTTTTTTTTCTTTCTCTTCCTCAGTACTTTCTCTGTAACTTACACTAACTCTCAGCAACTTAGCTTAACCCTTTAAATTTTTGTAACTTTCTCTCTTTATATCTTTTCCTTATCTTAGCCAGATTGGTGGGGCATTTTCCAGCCCCTCGGAGACCCACCCTTGGAGCCTGGTGGCAGACCTGGAGCACTCCCTACCTTTAGGCGCATTCAAGTCAACAGTCAGGAGTGAGGGTCTTCTATCCATGTCTGGAACATTCTTTCTGGCCTCCAGTAGGATTCCGTCTTTCCTCGGTGGTAAAGAAGACCTGTAACAGTTATTAACAAGCATCTCAAATGGGATGGTGAGAAAACAAGAGAATCTAGAGAATAGAGGTCCACTGAAGAGGACAAATAGCATTTAGTCACACAGCTAAACCAGGAGGACTTTTTGGGACAAAAAGGCTGTTGTAAAAATAAGCACAAGTTTTGTGTCTGTGAAACAGAACGGCAAGCAGAGAGGGAGCTGATCTGTTACCGACTATCTCTCTGGACTTAAGAACTAATAACAAAAGGATGGAGAGATGGTTAGGACCTGGGTGCTAGATGCCAAGTGGCTGACAAAGAATTGTACACCTATTCACCTGGGACTTTCAGGACCTCAGTAGCAGCCCTTTACCAAACTGTCTCAGTGGGCTAAAGGCCCATGGAAAAGAAAACATTAATCCTGACCTTGGCCACAGCCAAAGCCTGAATTCTAAATTTTGACTGGCAAAACAAAATTCTTCACAGTTTGTTGTAGATTCTTTTTGAAACTATTTTAGGGGCTTCTCTGTCCCCAACCTGGGGCGTTTTGACCACAGGGGCAGGAACTGGCTGCTGTGGGGATAGGATCAAAGGCACTCTCCATGTCAATGATGACTAACAGGGAAGGTGACTTAATGTTGGAGATCAACTCCTCTCTTGGAATAGGGCCAGCAGATAAGGCAGGCTCCCTTAAAGAACTTCTCTTAATGAACACTCTCCTTCTGTGAGCAAGTGTTGAAGGTCTGGTCACTGAAGGCAGCAACTGGAATTATTATTTTTTTAGGGCCAAAAGTCTCATAAAACAACCACTAACTCTATATTATCTTTTTGTTGTCAAAGCCGGCCGGCCTCATCACCTTGAAACTCCTCTTACGCTGACTTGGCCTGAGCTGCGCCACTGCCCACGAGCAGCCTGTAGCTTGCTAGCAGGCCTGTATGTTCACCACCCTCAGCCCCTACATTTTTCTACTCTGTGTTGTCCCTTCCTTAGAAGCTGTGAATGTTTAAGCAACAGGGAGAATTTTTCTTCAGGATCTAAGGTAAAGCTTTCAGGCTCTTGTTAATGCCTGCTTCAGACGGATCACTCGCTAACCTGGAGTCCTTCATACACAACGGTTAACAGCAGCTGGGCTGGACAATGGGAGTAAAGAGAGGGGCAGCTCTCCTTGGGGAGGAGGCTCAAGAGAGAAAGATAAAACAATTTTTCTCAAGCAAATTATTTCCAAGTTAAGCACCAAGAGGACCAAGTAAAACTCCTTGACAAACAAAGCAAACAGTTTCATGATTTTAAACACAGTCGTCAGTCCAAGATTTTAAACACAGTCGTCTGTCCAAAGTCCAAAAACGAAACAAAAGCCAAAAAGACACTCGACAATACCACAGAAAACAAACCAGACAAACAAGACCAAGACAAAGCATCCTATAACCAATTTCCACAGATATTCAAAGAAATTTAGGACACAAAGAAGACAAACAATTCCAACAGTCAGACAGACAGACGCACCTCGCGGCTTCGGTGTCAAACTGAAACCAAAAATTCAGACAGAAGCGACGAGGGTCCGGATCCTTCAGTGGATCTGGCTCTCTCCTCTCTCCTCCAACCCAAAACCATGTATCCTTCCGATACAGGCTGAGCCCCGAAAAACCGGGCTCCAAACACCCTTGGAACGTCTTCCAGGGCTGCGGGGGAGAAGTCCGAGTTCGTCAGCTCCTTCTCTGGCCCGCCCAAATATAAACGGTCTAGACCCAAGCCAAGTAACTAAGCATTTACAGAACAAGTCACAAAGCAAGACAAGACAGGACAAGACAAACACTGGCCAGCTTACCTCCCGGTGGGTGGTCGGTGGTCTTTAGGCAAAGGATCTCCGATCCCGGACGAGCCCCCATATGTAAGACTCTCAGAGAGAATCTTCCCTCAGGAGGGAGATCCTCAAGCCCAATGACCAGTCCGAGTCCACAGGCTGCAATCAGCAAGAGGATTTTTATTGATCAGGATACACAGGTATCTGTGGGCATCCCAGTCAATTCGGAAGACTGGCGCGCCTAGCAGAGCCAGGGTGGGCTTTTGATAGTATTTTGGGGAGCAGAAGCAGGCTTACAGAAGCAGATGTATGGTTACAGGGATGTGATTGGTGGAGTAAATGAGGCATGTGTGTATGTTACCTATTTTGGCTATAATCATAACAATGAGTTAGCAAAAAGTACATGGTGGTCGGGTCTCCCGGGGGGTCAGGGACTGTTTCTTTTTCCCCGCCAGGTGGCCCATGGAGCAATGCCCATATTTTAGTCTAGTTTCTGCATTTTGTTTTCTTTTCTGGGCTATTTTGTCTAAATGTTGGGTCAGCTTGTCCCACATATCTAAAAACTTATTTTTTACTTCTATAGTTGAGGGCCTTGGGCTTGTACAATTCCCTTTCTGGGAGGGGGTCTTTCACAATGATAGAAAGCAGTATGGCATACCGACTGCAAGTCAGTATGTGAAATTCAACTATGTGAGTGGCTGAGTGGGCAAGTGATATCGAGCAAGAATAAAGGGGACAGAGGCAAAATACAGTGTATACAAGGTTTTCCAAATAGAAGATTTAGTTTAGTTTTCATCCTGATTGCATTGGAAAGCCCCATTAAGATTGAGATAAAAATAAACATTACTCTAGCTGCTGTTCAGAGACTAGGTTAAATAAGGGACATATATTATGGGGTAGCAGTCTCAGAATCTGCATCAGCTGAGTTCCTGAACTACTAAACAGAACAAGAGACCAAAAATCTATAAGACAAGGTCAAGTTTTGGTGGTGATAGATACATGGAATTTAAAATCAAGAAAACTAGCTTAAGGTAACATTTTGGTTACATATAACCAACCATCCCCAAATTAGTGACGGACAGCAACAAGTGACTTTCTCCAAAGTTCCTCATGTGCCATGAATGATAAAGGAGAACATGTCTTTATTCCACGTGGAGCCACACAGATGAGGCACAGGTCTGGAGGAGCCACTTCTCAGTCACCAAGGGGCTGTTGAGCTGAGGCCAGCTGTTGGCCAAGGGGCCCTCATCTTCCACGTAGACTTCACACACATGGCTGCTTTCGCTTTTTTGTCGTCATTGGCTGAGGGTGCTGAGAGGACAAGCCTCCGTGTGAAAGTCACTAAAACCCACTAATTTGAAGAAGATATTTGGTTTGTCAAGGAAAAGACTATTTCTGTACTCATAATAGGTTCATTATTCAAAATGGCCGAGGGATTAAGGATTTAGCTCAGTGGCAGTGTGTGTTTAGCAACAATGAGGCCCTGGGTTTGGTTTATGGCACCGAGAGAAGAAAAAAAAACCATTCAATTTGAAATAAGTATATAAGCCTTTTTTTTATAGCACCTATAACACCTATTCGTTAAAACTGCATTCAATTCCAAGGTGGAGAGATGACTCAGAGGTTAAGAACTCTTGTTGCTCTTTCAGAGGACCTAGGAATTGTTCCTAAAAACCCACATGGCAGCTCAAAACTGTCCATAACTCCGGTTCCCAAGAACCTGACTCCCTCTTTAGGCTTCCACAGGCATCAGGCGTCCACTGCATACACATAGATTCAGGCAAACCACTCATACATATAACATAAATAAAGCTAAAAAATATATTCTTTCATGCTGATACATAAAACACAAACAACATGATATAAATGAAGAACATACGATAACGGTTACACAATTTTAAGAAGCTTAACAAAAGAAAAATAAAAGGAAAACAAAAGGCATCGTGCTTAATAGCATTCCAAAGTAGGATATTAGACAATGGGGAGATTATTTTCCTCCATCCATCGTAATGCAAATTTCACATTCAGATAAGCTGCCAGTAGCTTCCCACCCCTTGCTGCTTTAAGTTTTTGGTGGGATTCCTCCTTCACCTAGCTCTTTCTGCCTACCTACCACTGCCATGGTCACATCTAACGTGGCTGCTTTCACCAGACAGAACTACCTATGTCACTGCAGATGAGTGACAGACAATACATTCTGTTTCCACTATATGGAAGATCTGGAGTTTGGCTTTAACTCTGGTTGAGGAGTCCTGCATTTATATTGATCACGAGTGTAGGAAGCTTTGGTGCCATTGTGCTGCCGACTCTTGAGAACTATTCACAGTGAAGGAACTCCTGGTCAGCTCTTACAAAGGAGATTTGGACCTGACTGTAGCTCTTGTAGTTGTTCCTTATAGAAAGTGAAGCTGAGGCACTTAGTTTCCTCTGAAAGAATTCATCAAAGGAAATCACACAGTCCTTCAATAACACTCCCCAAGAAAAATAATATGCAATCACCTGAGAAAACCTGATAACTTGCATTTAATTTGTGCTTTTAAAACTTGAAGTGTAAGTTGCATACTATAAAATCACAGATTTAAGCAGGTTGCAACCAATATTTTAAGCAAATTATAGAATACTTATTTTTCCTTTTATTGAAATATATTTTCTCACATATTACATCCTAAGTATATTTTGCCCTCTCTCTACTCCTCCCAGTTCTTCCCCATCTCCCCTCCCAAGCAGATTCACCCCTTTCTGCCTCTCATTAGAAATAAACAGACTTCTGACAGATAATAATAAAATAAGATAAAACAAAAGCTAACACATCAGAATGAGACAAAACAAACAGAAGAAAAAGAGCCCAAGAAAAGACAAAAGAAACAAATATAGGTAGCGACACATTCATTTGCACAGTCAGAAATCCCATAAAAACCTTAAACTGGAAGTCGTTACATACACAAAGGGCCTGTAGGGTAAAAAGAGAGAAGGAGAAATATACAAAATAAAACAAAACTCTGATACAACATTATGAGACAAGGAACCTCCAAAACGGTCGTTGAGTTTCTTTTCTGTTGGATATCTACTATAGGAATTTTAGTGTTCCCATGGGGCCCTCTTGGCCAACAACTCAATTTAGATGTAACCTAATCCCAGTATTGGAAACATGATTTTGGTGAGTGAAGTGGAAACAAGGGTTCTTTGGAAAGTCAGTTGGATAGTGTTTTGCTGGGGCAAACACATGAAGGAACACTTAGTTGAAGTGGACACAGGTGTGAAAAACTAAGGCACATTCATGAAGGAAGAGTTCTCTGAAGCAGACACAGGAGAGAGGATGATTTGCTAAAGCAAGTATGTGAAAGAACACTTGATGAAGGATGCGAAAACTAGCACCATACTCTATTCAGTAACTGATATACCATCTATCTTTTTTATCTTTATTAACTTGAGTACTTCTTATTTACATTTCGATTGTAATTCCCTTTTCCGGTTTCCAGGCCAACATCCCCCTAATCCCTCCCCCTCAACCTTCTATAGGGATGTTCCCCTCCCCATCCTCCCCCCATTACCGCCCTCCCCCCAACAATCACGTTCACTGGGGGTTCAGTCTTGGCAGGACCAAGGGCTTCCCCTTCCACTAGTGCTTTTACTAGGCTATTCATTGCTACCTATGAGGTTGTAGCCCAGGGTCAGTCCATGTATAGTCTTTGGGTAGTTGCTTAGTCCCTGGAAGCTCTGGTTGCTTGGCATTGTTGTACATATGGGGTCTCAAGCCCCTTCAAGCTCTTCCAGTCCTTTCTCTGATTCCTTCAACGGGGGTCCCATTCTCAGTTCAGTGGTTTGCTGCTGGCATTCGCCTATGTGTTTGCTGTATTCTGGCTGTGTCTCTCAGGAGAGATCTACCTCCGGTTCCTGTCGGCCTGCACTTCTTTGCTTCATCCATCTTGTCTAATTGCGTGGCTGTATATGTATGGGCCACATGTGGGGCAGGCTCTGAATGGGTGTTCCTTCTGTGTCTGTTTTAATCTTTGCCTCTCTATTCCCTGCCAAGGGTATTCTTGTTCCCCTTTTAAAGGAGTGAAGCATTCACATTTTGATAATCCGTCTTGAGTTTCATGTGTTCTAGGGTAATTCAAGCATTTGGGCTAATAGCCACTTATCAATGAGTGCATACCATGTGTGTTTTTCTGTGATTGGGTTACCTCACTCAGGATGGTATTTTCCAGTTCCAACCATTTGTCTATGAATTTCATAAAGGCATTGTTTTTGATAGCTGAGTAATATTCCATTGTGTATATGTACCACATTTTCTGTATCCATTCCTCTGTTGAAGGGCATCTGAGTTCTTTCCAGCTTCTGGCTATTATAAATAAGGCTGCTATGAACATAGTGGAGCACATGTCTTTGTTATATGTTGGGGCATCTTTTGGGTATATCCCCAGGAGTGGTAAAGCTGGGTCCTCAGGTAGTACTATGTCTAATTTTCTGAGGAACCTCCAGACTGATTTCCAGAATGGTTGTACCAGTCTGCAATCCCACCAACAATGGATGAGTGTTCCTCTTTCTCCACATCCTCGCCAGCATTTGCTGTCACCTGAGTTTTTGATCTTAGCCATTCTCACTGTATACCATCTATCTTAAACTTGCTCTGTACCTAATGTTGCTGTAAGCATTGACTCAAATATATGATGTATAATTAATAATTAACTAACTGCAGTTCCAGTTTCAGAATATTCTTTATGACTTTCCCCACCAAAGACCCTGAAAATTCCTGCTGAAATGAAACCCACGAATTTGTCACCACAGAGAAAGCTAATGGATCAGGTGAAAAAGCTATGTGTTTCTCAACATACCAGCTGCTCACATCATGACTTTTAATCAGATTTTTTAATCAGTGACTATGCTTTGTCCTTATCTATCAAATTGCAGGTGGCAGGGATATATATATATATATATATATATATATATATATATATATATATATATATATATATATATATATATATATCTCCAGTCTATTTTGAAAAATATGTCCTTTACTATAAAAAACCATCACCACTAATCTTCGTGATTTTTTAGTTAATTAATATTTACAATCCAGCTGTTGCCTCCTCCAGTCCTCCTCTCACAATTTCTCATCCCATTCCTCCTCTCCCCTGTCCCTAAAAGGATGCTCACCCACCATCAGCCCTCCCCTCTCCCTGGAGACTCAAGTCTCTCGAGGACTTGAAGCATCTTCTCCCACTGAGGCCAGACCAGGAAGTCCTCTGATATATATATATATATATATATATATATATATATATATATATGTATGTTAGGGGCCTCAGACCAGCTCATATATGCTGCCTGGTTGGTGGCTCAGTGTCTGGGAGCTCCCAGGGGTCCAGGTGAGTTGAGACTTATGGTCTACCTATGGAGTCAACCTCCTCATCTGCTTCTTCTATCCTTCCCCTAATTCAACCATAGGTGTCCCTGACTTCAATCCAATGATTGCATGTAAGTGTCTGCATCTGTTTCAGTCAGATGCTGGTTGGACCTCTCAGAGGACAGCTATGCTAGGCTCCTGTCCTGTAAGCCTTGTTGCCTCCCCATGAGATGTATCCCCAGTTGGATCGGTCACTGGACCTCATTTCCCTCAATCTCTTCTTCACTTTTTCCCTGCAACTCTTTTAGAACAATTCTGGGTCAGAAATTTTGACTGTGGGATGGCAGCTCCTCTCTATCTACTGGAGGTGGACTCTTCAAGTTTCCTCTCCCCACTCTTGGGCACTTCATGTAAGGTCACACTCATTGAGTCCTGAGAGTCACCTCTCTGGTCTCTGGTACTTTCTAAAGGATCTCACTGCCTCTCATCTTCTGAGGCTGCATATTTTCATTCACTCTGCTGGTTTTCTGGGTTTCTCTTCTGTCGCCCCACCCCCTGCTTATCTGACCCTGTTCCACCTTTCTCCCTCCCTCTCCCATCTACTGCCCAAATTCCTCCCTCCTCTTGCCTCCTGTGATTACTTCCTCCCTCCTACTAAGTGGTATTGAAGCATCCTCATTTGGCCTTTCTGCAGGTCGAAGTTCTTAAATTCTGTGGGTGATTTTCTAGGTATTCTGTACTTTTTGGCTAATACTCACTTATTAGCAAGTATATAGCATATATGCCCTTTTAGTTCTGGGTTACCTCATTCAGGATGATATTTTCTAGCTCCATCCACCAAACCAGAGGGACACTATTTCATGATGTTCATAGTGATCTTACTTGTAATAGCCAGAAGCTGGAAACATCCCAGATGTTCCACAACAGAAGAATGGATACAAAAAATGTGGTACAGTGGAATACTATTCAGCTAATAAAAACAGTGACTTAATGAATTTTGCAGGCAAATGGATGGAACTATTTTTTATTATTCACTTATAGCCCAATATCAGTCTATCCTTTCCTCCGAGCCCCCGCCTCGCAGTTCCTCCCCTAATTCTCTGCCCCCTTCTCCTCTAAGAAGGGAGATCCCCTAGGTATCACCCCCAACTCCCAAGCCCCTCCATACACTCCCAGCAATCAAGTCACTGCAGAACTAGGCACACCCTCTATCACTGATGCCAGAGAAGGCGGCCAAGCTAGAGGATGGGGATCCACAGACAGGTAACAAATTCAGAGTCAGCCCCTGTTCCAGTTGCTGAGGAACCTATAAAGAGCAAGCGGTATATCTGCTACTGGAGGTGGGGAGTGCTAGGTCCAGCCTGAACTCTTTGGTGGTTCAGTCTCTGTAGATTGTCATTATTTTTCATCATATCACAGATACACTTTAATTTTGTTTGAAATAAACAGCAAAATGAATAAATTTTAAAAGTGAGAATACATTGCATTTCCCTCTTTTCTTCATCCCACAGTTTTCCACTTGTCCAAATAACATTTATGAAGCTCATAGCTAATAAAAGTAATGTTCATTGACTAAATTTCTTCTTTCCTGTAAGTGATGACATGGTTGCTGGTGTAGTATTTTTCCTCAGAATATATTCCAAACCTTCCTTGGGTCAAATAAATAGCTGAAAGGAGTTACAAGAGAGAAATTAAGAAATGGAGAAAGAAATAATGTTCTTTCCTTAGGTGAGATTTAACAAGCTTTAGTAACAACGACTGCTGCATAAACCAATGCTTTCATTACACTACTGAGGAGAACTTTACCTCAGGGACACTGGTGTCTTAGTACATTATGTAAGTCCTTTTTCAGTGGAGTCCATGATGTTAAGGAACATAGTCATGTACCTAACCAAGTTCTCTGTGTACCCATAAGCAGTTACCACCCAACAGCTATTGCCAGAATTCATTTTTGTTTCAGGTTATAAATTGTGAGAGTTGTGTGTATAATACTGTGGGTTCAGTGTTCTAGGAACTTCTGTGGTAGAGAATTTGGGATACATTATTGCAAATCATTTGAGGTCTTCAAATACTTTTAGCTTTCCACTCTGAAGAAACATTGGCACTCTGAAATCATTTCTGTTTTTACTTGTGAGTCTAGGCATCTCAAAAACTGGAATTTTGCTATGCTAATTTTATGTCTACTTGACAAAGGTTAGAATCATATGAGAGGAGGGAACCCCAATTGAGAAAACTCCTCCATAAGATTGGGCTGTAGGCAATCCTTTAAAGCATTTCCTTAGTGATTTATGGACGTTAGCTACTTTGGGGGTTCTTTTTTTTCTTCCTCCCTTCTCTACCCCTTCAAACACCTAACACTAGATATGAAAGAAAAAAGGATAGAGGAGAAAGGAGGCAGCATGCTCATTAGACTACTTCCTGCTGATTCGAGGCATTGAGGTTCTTGGGGCAAGTTTGATCTTTGCCGTCAGGATATTTAATTCTTGTTGTTGTTCCTTCTCTGCACACTAGTACTTAGCAAACTGCAACCAACAGCAGCTAGCAACTAAGCAACAACCCACCCCACTTTGCAGGGGTCCTATATACCCTCTGTAAAGTCCCCAGGATTCCAAATGTCACAGAATTGCAAAAACTATCTGCAACTGGCAAAATCACACCCCTGCTAGAGCATGAGGAAAATCATAGTCATCTGCTGTGGACAATCTGAAGTAGACACATCCCACACCTGGGATCAAAAAGAAAACATATCCCCATAATATTTCTGTGTATTTTAAAGAAACCCAAACTCCCAAATTATTACTACATTGATATGGTTAGATCCAACCCATTGTGGATAGAGTCACTCCTGGGCTTCTGATTCTACAAGAAAGCAGGATGAGCAAGTCAGGAAGCAGCACCCCCCATGGCCTCTAAATTAGGTTCTACATCTAGGTTCCTGTCATATCTGAATTCTTATCCTATCTTTTATCAGTATGGACTATGGCTGTGGAATTGTAATAAACTCTTCCCCAATTTGATTTTGGGTCATGGATGTTCATCACAGTAATAATGTATACATCTGCTGAGTAATCAAATTAAATAAATATCAATGATGAAATGTGACCAGAAATTATATATGTCACTTTTCAATGGAAGCTTAAGGGGCCAGCATGAAATTATCAAGGTTAAGTTCTACTGCCTCAGTGAATAAGAAGTGTGTGTGGACAAGAGACAACATCAGTTTAGATAGCTGTGTACAAACCATGAATTTTTAACATACATTATGAATACAGTATAAGCCAGAACTTCACTTTTATGCTTCTGGGACAGAAATCCCAGTCACTGTACTTGCTTCTTCCTATTTATGGCCCCAAGCAAGGACTAAACAATAGTATTAAGACACTGAGATTTCAAGGAGCTTATTTGTCAGTACTCTGTAGCCTGATTAGACGGACAAAAGACTCCTCCACTAAACTCAGATGAGATTCATAGATAGACCACAACCCCGATGTTTATAAAATAGTCCTGGGTTTTTCCTTGCCTAGAAACTTATCCTCCAAAATCACTTTTGTTATCTGTTTAATTTTTGTTGCTTTTCAAATATGTATAAAGAATCAATGCTTACTTATTTATTTTTGTGGAATCCCATGAATCTCAAAATGGTCTCAAATTTAGTATATAAATAAGGATGACTTTGATCCTCTTATTTCTGTACAACAAGTGCCAAGATGACAGGCATGGATCACCATATCTCACCATGTTCAGCATGACTTGATACTGTAAAAGTGACTGGGCCAGCAAGGCAATGAAGAAATGACAGAAAATCTGGGGAGAGGTGGACCATGAGTACTCTGAGCCACACCAACTCCCACAACAAACCAGAATCCCAGTGTCTTTATTGTGTTCAGCACAGGGTGTGGAGAATGTTAGTCAGTCTCAGTAGGAGGTACCCGTAGGTCAACAATCTATAAATATGCAAAGGAGGAAGCTACAGTTGATAGTTTCTGCACACATTGGTCAATTATTCATAAAAACTCATATTAACACACACTGTCAATGTTCGCACTCCGACCAAAAGGCTTTGTCTATTCCAAGCACGATCTTTATGGGCAAGACTTTGGCATTCTCATGGGTTTGATCATTTGAATGTTTAACATGGCCATGACCATATCAACAATACGCATTGTACACATCCACTAAGGACTTCATCTACCCTTTGCACATTTATTCAGGGCTTCCTTGCTGCTCTTCACACCTGCCTCATGCAGTGTTGGTTATGAAATGCTGTCAGCTTTATATATTGTAAGCAAACACTACGAAGTGGGCTGCATTACATGCCCTTGTTTGTATTTGGAGGCATGACATTTTAGTAAGTAGATTCCTACTGAGGATTCCGACTATGTCAATTTTCAAATATTCGCATATGGAATAGGCATGGCCAGAAAACTTAAAAGCAAGCAAGTTAGTAATATAATTGCTTTTTTTCTGATAGTATTGTGGTTGAACATAAGCAGAAATCAAGGAGTTAAACGGAGTGCTGAAAATTATGTCAGATGCTTAATCTGCCTTTCAGGGCCCATGAAAAATAGTAAAATTTCATTTACAGCATACACAAAAACACCTCCCCAACAAATTGCCTCCTTGGGTTAAATCAAGCTGTTCATATCCACAGTGATAAATCTAAGTAACTCTGTCAGCATAACACAGAAAGTCTGTAATGGTCTTTATTATAGCACTTTAGATGCCTGCTTAAAAATATTCCATTTATCTTTCAAATAATCACCTAGTTAAGGAGCATATGCTATAAAAATGATTTCTTTGGAATCCCATCATCATGATGAGACTTCAGATATTTTCTTAAAAATCAAAGTAAATTTCCCATTGCTACAAGCCTTTAGATGCCACCTGTCATTAAGATGACTGGCATATTATACAGCCTTACGCTGGGAAATTGTCCAGGTGCTTGGAGAGTGGGGCTAATAAAGCCAACACAGAGCTTATGCCCAGGTGGGCCAGTTAGCTTCATGCTGAGAAAATCTTTCATAGCCATGAACTGTACTCACAATTGTAGTCTCAAGACAAATTCTGTCAAATTAGCCACAAAGGAGTCTGGATAAGCATGTCTACAGTTCCCTAAAATCCATTACTGTTAATGGAAAAATAAGTCCTACCACCAATTCTTACTGGCTATATAATCTTTCCAGGGTATTGCCTACTATCATGATATGTCTCAGATACACTCTCCCCTAGCATATTACTCCAAAACAATAAATACCCACAAGGGAGCTTCAATTCTTCTTCATATTTTGGACACTTTTATTAAAATTACTACGCTACTTGAGCACCTTTCCCTGAACTTTGGACCCTCTAACAACTTTCCTATAGGACAACTTCTCTTGGATGACTCAGAGCATAAAGGCTCAACTTAAACCCAGGTCATATTGTTTTACCAACCTTCTTGGCTTTCTGCATTAACAGTCTCACAGAATGGTGAATTAATGCCCCCCTTCCCCCGAACAAATAACAGTGGATTCTGTTTTCTTCCTTGATTATCCACATTTGCCTTTAAATTTTATTTTCTACCTCAATAACACATCTACTTCTTATGCATTGCTCTTGTTACTGCCTATTCCACATGCCCCTGGACATTACAAAACTCTCCCAGCCATTCTTTTTCTCTGAGGTCTCATGCTTCTTCACCTGGACTCTTCTTAATGTCAGATTCATGCATCTAAGACAAAAGTCTCCCACATTCCCCTATTTTAAAAATACCTAAGTGTCCCAGGACCAAACTTCTGAATTTTCAGACATTTTCCCAGACTCAAGATTCTTTTGTGCTCACATGCCATTCCCATCCATGACTGATAGCTTTCAGCTCTAGGTGCACATGTTTTATCTCATAGAGGATCACTAACTAGAAACTGTCTATTTCAAGTTTTGCCTAGAAATTTGCCCATCCACTTAAAAATTATCTTTTGGGCTGTATTCCTGAGCATTCTGTATCCTTTTCATTTTCTTGCGGGCCCATTTTACTGATAAAAAATTCGTAGCCTTATGTTTCAGATATCATTTTTATATAGCAATTTTTTCCTTCCTTCCTTCCTTCCTTCCTTCCTTCCTTCCTTCCTTCCTTCCTTTCTTCCTTCCTTAACTTCCTTCTAACCACTATGGTTCTATTAACCCAAATCTCTTGCTTCTGTTGTCTTTATTACAGTGGTTATTGCCTATCCATGATAGCAGCTAGGCTACAGTCATCTAGGTTATGCAAAATGGTTCACTCACATGGTTGGAATTTGGTGTTAACTACTGTCCAGGAAGTCTCCCACATTGACTCATCATGTCCATTTCATATGGTTTGATCCTCCCATAACATGGTGATAAGTCTCCCAGGAGTGAAATCACATGAGAAAAACTTAAGTGGACAAAGAAAGGGCTACTCATTCTCTTGGACATTCTAAAATGCTGTGTCTCTGATCCAGCATGGAAATCAATGATGAGCAAAATAAGTTCCAAAGCCTGAATGGTCAGGCTGTAGAACTGCAGGCAGGATGCCACATGCCTGTAATCTCAGGACCCAAACAGCTGAACCAGGAGAATTGAGTTTAAGGACAGCATAACCTACAGAGTGAGTTCTAGCATACTATGTAATACGTAGTGAAACTGTGTTTTATAAACAATAGCAACAATGACAAAAACAAAACAAGAAAAAAGAGAAAAGAACAAGGAAAATAAAATAAGGAAAGCACAAATTGTTGGAGCACTTCTTTGGGAGAGTGATTACTGCACACTCGTGGTTGATATTAATTCCACTTCTAAAATCGAGAAAGACTCTGGAGATTATGTTTTAATCATATGTTTAACACAAGTCCTTGAATATGGTATTTGGATGCTGGTTACATCCTTATGATTTATTAATCTAATTAAATCAAACTCTTGGTTTTTGGTTTGTTTTCTTTTTAACATTAGGAAAGAGGTTGATTTCGGCAATCAGCTCTGATCCAGACTGGCATAATTCTGAGATGACATGATGAAGGATAAGTTTGTGTGTGTGGAGGGGGGAAGGTATCAGCGTGTCTGTTGTGTGTGTGGCATATTTTGAGTACTTACTCCAGGCCAATTAGTCTGGTTAGATGGAGGTGAAGAAAGTGAGTTTGTTCTCCAGAGGCTAATGAGTCTGGAACAGCACAGTAGTAGAGGGGCATGACAGATAATAAGGTGATTACTACTTAAAGGTAATTACAGACAGGACATCAACTGGCAGACCATAATTGATTGTCATGCCAATTGTGAGGGCAATGATACTATAGATTTTTCAGGAAAGGCTGTGTCCACTTCACATAGAAGAATTCTAGAGAGAAAATGAGGTTGGGTCTGAGTCTGAACTGCACCCTAAGATAGGATTGGAGATGAGACAAAATATAACCAAAATAGAATTTTACAAGCAATTATATAGAGTTTATCAAACAAAATGTATTATTTCAAATATACATTTTCACTGTATATTTTCACAAATATACAGATTCCCACTCCCCCGCCACACACACACACACACACACACACACACCTTCATCATATGTATAGGTCAAGGAGTTATACAACTCTGGACAAAATATGAGTTCCAAGGAAATATATTTAACAATATGAGAAACGAGTGATCAGGAGCAAAGGCTAATATTATGCTTTCCTTCTGTATTTCCCCAGCTCTTTTGAGTTCATGTTAAAACATACGCTTTCTGGTCTAAGATGGTGAAGCTTACATGAACATGCTCGTGCTTCCTGTTTTCTTTTCGTGTAGCTGCAAGTGATATTCTGAGGGGTTAAAACTGCAGGTCAGAGTTTAGCCTGGATATGTAAGTTGACCCCAGTGAGAGAACCATGAATGAGAGTTAGTTGCTTCTGACTGCTTCTGACCAAGAAGTAGATATTTATCCCAGTGTTACCTAGTCCTAGCTTGATTACTACACCCAGTGTTCTATGAAGGAATGTGATGTCACACCATACAATATAGTCATACTCTATTTAGAAAAGGTATTAAAGAAGACTAAAATATATTTTCGATGGCTATAATTGATCACTATACTTCCTGGAAGTAAATGCTTAAGCCATTGATGTATAATTAATCAGCATCTATAATTCCTTCTGTGCGGTGGTTGAGCTAATATATTGCTATGCTTTGCTATATAAAACATCCTGCAACAGGAGGTGGGTCAAGAAGGACAGTTACTTGAAATAAACAGATATTTTTGAAAACTTAAGTCAAAACTATCTTTAAAAAGACTTTTTCTCATGGTTACTAACAAGTAGAAAATGACTCCTTCCTCTTCTGTCATCCTAACTCTAAAAGGTCAACTAATTAGATGAAAGGTAATCAAAAAGCTAGGAACTCAAGGAAAGAAGGGAGCCAGAGGCCAGACAAACACACAAGACAGAGAACAGATTTGAGTCTCGACTGATTGTACCACCTATACCACTTGTTTTGTTACCACAGACTGTCTTAGATGAGGCACTTTATATTTCTGTCAGTTCTATTATTCTCTGGCCTGAAGGAATTTCAAGTTGCACACTGTTTTCCTGGGTTACCAGGAATTTCCTAGGCTATGCATTAAACTTGAACCAAAAAACTTTACAGCAAATTCCTTTTAGCTAAGTAGTATTTATAAAAGTTCAGTGTGCTAGCCTCGAGGAAACACTCTCCAGAAGATTCGGCCTCATTTATGCTGGTCTATTCTTAATCACAGGTGATTCTCCAGCCCTAGCTGATCAGAACTACAAATTCTCAATTTAAAATCACAGGAATGACCCTGTTAAGAGTATTTGCTCCCCTCAGAAACCTCACAAGCCAGGTCTCTAACATCTCCACTGCTCTCAGCAGTATTCTATTTTAGTTTGGGTTACTATTGCTATGATAAAACACCATGATGAAAAGAAAGTTGAGAAGGACAGGTTTATTTGACTTATACTTCCACATCACTGTATTCCATCATTGAAGAAAGTCAGGCCAGGAACTCAAACAAGGCAAGAACTTGGACATAGGAGTTAATGCAGAGGCCATGGGGATGAGTGCTGCTAACTGTCTCGTTCGGTAAGGTTTGCTCAGTCTGCTTTCTTATAGAACACAGTACCTCAAGCCCACAATGGGCAGGACCCTTACCCATCAATCACTAGTTAAGAAAATGCCCTACAGGATTGCTTTCCAACACTTGGACCTACAGCTTAGTATTATGAAGGCATTTTCTTGAGTTTCCCTTGTCTCAAATGACTTCATCTTCTTTTCTTTTATTGTAGCATCTAAATATTTTTATTGGATTTTTTATTTACATTTCAAATATTATTCCCTTTCCTGGTTTCCAGGACATAAGCAGCCTATGCCATACCCATCCCCTTCTTCTATGAGGGTGTTCCCCTCCCTAACCACCCCCCTTCAAATTCCCCACCCCCGACATTCCCCTAAACTGGGGGTCCAATCTTGGCAAGACCAAGGGCTTCTCCTTCCAACAAGGTCATCCATCCTCTGATACATATGCAGCTGGAAGCATGAGTCAGTCCATGCATTTGGGTAGTGGTTTAGTCCCCGAGAGCTCTGGTTGGTTGGCATTGATCTTATGGGGTTGTAAGCTCCTTCAATTCTTTCAATCCTTTCTCTAATTCCTCCGAATGGGGTCCCGTTCTCAGTTCAGTGGTTTGCTGCTAGCATTCACCTCTGTATTTGGCATGCTCTGGCTGTATCACTCAGGAGACATCTATATCCAGTTCCTGTCAACATCCCCTTCTTAGCTTCATCAGTCTTATCTAGTTTTGGTGGCTGTATATACATGGGCCAAATATGGGGCAGGCTCTGAATGGCCATTCCTTCCCTCTCTGCTCCAAACTTTGCCTCCATATCGCCTCCTATGAATATTTACGTTCCCCCTTTTGGGAAGGAATGAAGCATCCACATTTTTGTCATCCTTCTTCTTGAGTTTCATGTAGTCTATTTATTGTATCTTGCATGATTCAAGCTTTTAGGCTTGAATCCAGTTATCAGTGAGTGCATACCATGTGTGTTTTTCTGTGACTGGGTTACCTCACTCAGGATATTTTCTAGTTCCATTCATTGGTCTATGAATGTCATGAAGTCATTGTTTTTGATAGCTGATAGTACTCTGGTAAGTGTACCACATTTTCTGTTTCCATTTCTCTGTTGAAAGGCATCTGGGTTCTTTGCAGCATCTGGGTATTATAAATAACGCTGCTATAAACACAGTGGAACATTTGTCTTCGTTGTATGTTGGAGCATCTTTTGGGTATATGCCCAGGAGAGGTATAGCTAGGTCCTCAGGTAGTGCAATGTCCAATTTTCTGAGGAACCTCCAGACTGATTTCCAGAATGGTTGTACCAGTCTGTAATCCCACCAACAATGGAGGAGTGTTCCTCTATCTCCACATCCTCGCCAGCATTTGCTGTCACCTGAGTTTTTGATCTTAGCCATTCTGACTACTGTGAGGTGGAATCTCAGGGTTGTTTTGATTTGCATTTCCCTGATGACTAAGGATGTTGAGCATTTCTTTAGGTACTTCTCAGCCATTTGATATTCCTCAGCTTAGAATTCTTTGTTTAGCTCTGTACTCCATTTTTAACAGGGTTATTTGGCTCTCTGGAGTCTAACTTCTTGAGTTCTTTGTATACTTTGGATATTGGCACTCTCAGACATAGGATTGGTAAAGCTATTTTCCCTATCTGTTGTTTGCCATTGTGTCCTAATGAGAGTGTCCTTTGTCTTGCAGAAGCTTTGCAGTTTTATGAGGTCCCATTTGTCAATGCTTGATCTTACTGCATAAACCATTGGTATTTTGTTCAGGAATATTCCCCAGTGCCCATGTGATCCAGACTCTTCCCTGATTTTTCTTCTATTAGTTTGAACGTATCTGGTTTGATGTGGAGGTCCTTGATCCACTTGGACTTAAGTTTTGTACAGGGTGATAAGAATGGATCGATCTGCATTCTTCTACATGCTGACCTCCAGTTGAACCAGCATCATTTGCTGAAAATGCTATCTTTTTTTTCCATTGGATGGTTTTAGCTCCTTTGTCAAAGATCAAGTGATCATAGGTATGTGGGTTCATTTCTGTGTCTTCAATTCTGTTCCACTGATCTACCTGCCTGTCTCTGTTCCAATACCATATAGTTTTTATCACTATTGTTCTGTAATACTGTTTGTGGCCAGGGATGGTGATTTCCCCCGAAGTTCTTTCAGTCTTGAGTATAGTTTTCACTATCCTGGTTTTTCTGTTATTCCAAATAAATGTGCAAACTGCTCTTTCTGACTCTATGAAGAATCAAGTTGGAATTCTGATGGGAATTGCATTGAATCTGTAGATTGCTTTTGGCAAAATGGCCATTTTTACTATATTAATCCTACCAGTCCATGAGCATGGGAGATCTTTCCACCTTCTGAGATCTTTTTCAGTTTTTCTTCAGAGACTTGAAGTTCTTGTCATACAGATCTTTTACTTGCTTGGTTAAAGTCACACCGAGGTATTTTATATTATTTGTGACTATTGTGAAGGATGTCATTTCCCTAATTTCTTTCTCAGCCTGATAATCCTTTGAGTAAAGGCAGGCTACTGATTTGTTTCAGTTAATTTTATACCCAGCCATTTTGCTGAAGTTGTTTAATCAGGCTTAGTAGTTTTGTGGTGGAACTTTGGAGATCACTTAAGTACACTATCATATGCAAGTAGTGATATATTGACTTCTTACTTTCCAATTTGTATCCCTTTGACCTCCTTTCATTTTCTGGTTGTTCTGGCTAGGACTTTGAGTACTATATTGAATAAGTAGGGAGAGAGTGGGCAGCATTGTCTATTCCCTGATTTTAGTGGGATTGCTTCAAGTTTCTCTCCATTTAGTTTAATGTTAGCTATTGATTTGCTGTATATGGCTTTTACTATGTTTAGATATGGGCCTTGAATTCCTGTTCTTACAGGACTTTTAACATGAAGGGGTGTTGAATTTTGTCAAATGCTTTCTCAGCATCTAATGAAATGATCATGTGGTTTTTATCTTTGAGTTTGTTTGTATAGTGGATTTCATTGATGGATTTCCATATATTGAACCATACCTGCATCCCTGGGATGAAGCCTACTTAATCATGAGGGATGATCTTTTTGTTGTGTTCTTGGATTTGGTTTGTGAGAATTTTATTGAGTATTTTTGTGTCTAGATTCATAAGGGAAATTGGGCTGAAGTTCTCTTTCTTTGTTGGATCTCTGTGTGGTTTAGGTATAAAAGTAATTGTGGCTTCATAGAAGGAACTGGATAGTGCTCTGTCTGTTTCTATTTTGTGGAATTTTTTGGACAGTATGGGCATGAGGTCTTCTATGAAGGTCTGATAGAATTCTGCACTAAACCCATCTGGTCCTGGGCTCTTTTTGCTTGGGAGACTTTTAATAATGGTTTCAATTTCGGTAGGAATTATGGGGTTTTTTAGATGGTTTATCTATTCCTGTTTTAACTTTGGTACCTGGTATTTGTCTAGAAAATTGTCCATTTCCTCCAGATTTTCCAGTTTTGTTGAATATAGGATTTATAGTAGGATCTGATGATTTTTTTATTTCTTCAAATTCCGTTGTTATGTCTCCCTTTTCATTTCTCTTTCTGTTAATTTGGATACTGTCTCTGTGCCCTCTGGTTTGTCTGGCTAAGGGTTTAACCTATCTTGTTAATTTTCTCAAAGAACCAGATCTTAGTTTTGTTAATTCTTTGTATAGTCCATTTTGTTTCTACTTCATTGATTTCAGCCCTGAGTTTGATTATTTCCTGCCTTCTACTCCTCCTGGGTGTATTTGCTTCTTTTTGTTCTAGAGCTTTTAGGTGTGCTGTCAAGCTGCTGACATATGCTCTTTCCTGTTTCTTTCTGCAGGCACTCAGCGCTATGAGTTTTCCTCTTAGCACAGCTTTCATTGTGTCCCATCATAAGTTTGGGTATGTTGTGCCTTCACTTTCATAAATTCTAAAAAGTCTTTAATTTCTTTCTCTATTTCTTCCTTGACCAAGGTATCATTGAATAGTGTGTGGTTCAACTTCCATGTTTATGTGAGCTTTCTGTCGTTTTTGTTGTTATTGAAGACCAGCCCTAGTCCATGGTGATCTGATAGGATGCATGGGACTATTTCTATCTTCCTGTATCTGTTGAGGCTTGTTTTGTGATTTGCTGAGAAGAAAGTACATCCTTTTGTTTTAGGATAGAGTGTTCTATAAATATCTGTTAAGTTCATTTGGTTCATAACTTCTGTTAGTTTCTCTATGTCTCTGTTTCGTTTTTGTTTCCATGATCTGTCCATTGATATGAATGGTGTGTTGAAATCTGCGACTATTATTGTGTGAGGTATAATGTGTGCTTTGAATTTTAGCAAGGTTTCTTTTATGAATGTAGTTGCCCTTGCATTTGGAGCATAGACATTTAGGATTGAGAGTTCTTCTTGGTGGATTTTTCCGTTGTTGAATATGAAGTGTCCTTCCCTATCTTTTTTGATGACTTTTGCTTGAAAGTCTATTTTATTCGATGTTAGAATGGCTACTACAGCTTGTTTCTTTGGACCATTTGCTTGGAAAGTTGTTTTTCAGCCTTTTACTCTGAGGTAGTGTCTATCTGTGTCTCTGAGGTGTGTTTCCTGTATGCACCAAAATGCTGGGTCCTCTTTATATATCTAGTCTGTTAGTCTATGACTTTTTATTGGGGAATTGATTCCATTGATGTTAAGAGATATTAAGCAATAGTGATTGTTGCTTCCTGTTATTTTTGTTGTTGTTAGAGGTGGACTTATGATTGTGTGTTTCTCTTCTTTTGGTTTCCTTGCAAAGAGATTACTTTCTTGCCTTTTCTAGTGTGTAGTTTCATTCCTGGTATTGGAGTTTTCCATCTATTATCCTTACTACGCCTGGATTTGTAGGAAGATGTGTCAATTTTGTTTTGTCCTGGAATATCTTGTTTACTCCATCTATTTTAATTGAGATTTTTGCTGGATATAGTAGCCTGGGCTGGCATTTGTGTTGTTTTAGGGTCTGTATGACATCTGTCCAGGATCTTCTGGCTTTCATAGTCTCTGGTGAGAAGTCTGGTATAATTCTTATAAATATGCCCTTATATGTTACTTGATCTTTTTTCTTTACTGCTTTTAATGTTCTTTCTTTGTTTTATGTGTTTGGTGTTTTGACTATTATGTAACAGGAGGAATTTCTTTTCTGGCCCAATCTATTTGGAGTTCTGTAGGCTTCTTGTATGTTTATGGGCATCTCTTTCTTTAGGTTACAGAAGTTTTCTTTTATAATTTTTTATATGGAAAAAAGTGTTTATTTGGCTTAAAATTCTGAGTTACAGCTCATTTCTTCAGGGGAATCAAGCAGGAATGCAAGCTGTTAGTCACAGCTCATCTAAAGTCATGAACAAGGAGAGAATAAATGCATCCTCACTTGCTTGCTTGGTCTCAAACTAGCTTTTGGTTCCATGGCTTAGGATTCAGCCCATAGGAGAGCGGCACACAGTGGACTGGGTCTTCTCACATCAATTACTCATCAGGACAGTCCTCTACTTACATGCCTGTAGCCCAACCTGATCTTGACAGTCCTTCATTCAGAGACTTTCCTCAGGTAGCCCTAGTCTGTATCAGATTGATGGTTAAAGCTGAAGAGTAAACCATTCATGGCCCATGAAGTAGGCCTGCTCTTGACACATAGCCCTTCCCTATCGACAGATTCCAGTGTCCATCATCTGCTATTAAAGAAGCTATATCTGATTGCTTCTTTTTTTTTTTATTAACTTGAGTATTTCTTATATACATTTCAAGTGTTATTCCCTTTCCCGGTTTCCGGGCAAACATCCCCCTCCCCCCTCCCCTTCCTTCTGGGTGTTCCCCTCCCAACCCTCCCCCCATTGCCGCCCTCCCCCCATAGTCTAGTTCACTGGGGGTTCAGTCTTAGCAGGACCCAGGGCTTCCCCTTCCACTGGTGCTCTTACTAGGATATTCATGGCTACCTATGAGGTCAGAGTCCAGGGTCAGTCCATGTATAGTCTTTAGGTAGTGGCTTAGTCCATGGAAGCTCTGGTTGCTTGGCATTGTTGTACATATGGGGTCTCCAGCCCCTTCAAGCCCTTCCAGTTCTTTCTCTAATTCCTTCAACGGGGGACCTATTCTCAGTTCAGTGGTTTGCTGCTGGCATTCGCCTCTGTATTTGCTGTATTCTGGCTGTGTCTCTCAGGAGCGATCTACATCCGGCTCCTGTCGGTCTGCACTTCTTTGCTTCATCCCTCTTGTCTAATTGGGTGGCTGTATATGTATGGGCCACATGTGGGGGAGGCTCTGAATGGGTGTTCCTTCAGTCTCTGTTTTAATCTTTGCCTCTCCCTTCCCTGCCAAGGGTATTCTTTTTCCTCATTTAAAGAAGGAGTGAAGCATTCACATTTTGATCATCCGTCTTGAGTTTCTTTTGTTCTAGGGATCTGGGGTAATTCAAGCATTTGGGCTAATAGCCACTTATCAATGAGTGCATACCATGTATGTCTTTCTGTGATTGGGTTAGCTCACTCAGGATGATATTTTCCAGTTCCAACCATTTGCCTACGAATTTCATAAACTCGTTGTTTTTGATAGCTGAGTAATATTCCATTGTGTAGATGTACCACATTTTCTGTATCCATTCCTCTGTTGAAGGGCATCTGGGTTCTTTCCATTTTCTGGCTATTATAAATAAGGCTGCGATGAACATAGTGCAGCATGTGTCTCTTTTATATGTTGAGGCTTCTTTGGGTATATGCCCAAGAGAGGTATAGCTGGATCCTCAGGCAGTTCAATGTCCAATTTTCTGAGGAAACTCCAGACTGATTTCCAGAATGGTTTTACCAGTCTGCAATCCCACCAACAATGGAGGAGTGTTCCTCTTTCTCCACATCCTCGCCAGCATTTGCTGTCACCTGAGTTTTTTATCTTAGCAGTTCTCACTGGTGTGAGGTGAAATCTCAGGGTTGTTTTGATTTGCATTTCCCTTATGACTAAAGATGTTGAACATTTCTTTAGGTGTTTCTCAGCCATTCGGCATTCCTCAGCTGTGAATTCTTTGTTTAGCTCTGAACCCCATTTTTTAATAGGGTTATTTGTTTCCCTGCGGTCTAACTTCTTGAGTTCTTTGTATATTTTGGATATAAGGCCTCTATCTGTTATAGGATTGGTAAAGATCTTTTCCCAATCTGTTGGTTGCCGTTTTGTCCTAACCACAGTGTCCTTTGCCTTACAGAAGCTTTGCAGTTTTATGAGATCCCATTTGTCGATTCTTGATCTTAGAGCATAAGCCATTGGTGTTTTGTTCAGGAAATTTTTTCCAGTGCCCATGTGTTCCAGATGCTTCCCTAGTTTTTCTTCTATTAGTTTGAGTGTGTCTGGTTTGATGTGGAGGTCCTTGATCCACTTGGACTTAAGCTTTGTACAGGGTGATAAGGATGGATCGATCTGCATTCTTCTACATGTTGACCTCCAGTTGAACCAGCACCATTTGCTGAAAATGCTATCTTTTTTCCATTGGATGGTTTTGGCTCCTTTGTCAAAAATCAAGTGCCCATAGGTGTGTGGGTTCATTTCTGGGTCTTCAATTCTATTCCATTGGTCTATCTGTCTGTCTCTGTACCAATACCATGCAGTTTTTATCACTATTGCTCTGTAATACTGCTTGAGTTCAGGGATAGTGATTCCCGCTGAAGTACTTTTATTGTTGAGGATAGCTTTAGCTTTCCTGCGTTTTTTGTTATTCCAGATGAATTTTCAAATTGTTCTGTCTAACTCTTTGAAGAATTGGATTGGTATTTTGATGGGGATTGCATTGAATCTGTAGATTGCTTTTGGTAAAATGGCCATTTTTACTATATTAATCCTGCCAATCCATGAGCATGGGAGATCTTTCCATCTTCTGAGGTCTTCTTCAATTTCTTTCCTCAGTGTCTTGATGTTCTTATTGTACAGATCTTTTACTTGCTTGGTTAAAGTCACACCGAGGTACTTTATATTATTTGGGTCTATTATGAAGGGTCTCGTTTCCCTAATTTCTTTCTTGGCTTGTTTCTCTTTTGTATAGAGGAAGGCAACTGATTTATTTGAGTTAATTTTATACCCAGCCACTTTGCTGAAGTTGTTTATCAGGTTTAGTAGTTCACTGGTGGAACTTTTGGGATCACTTAAATATACTATCATGTCATCTGCAAATAGTGATATTTTGACCTCTTCTTTTCCGATCTGTATCCACTTGATCTCCTTTTGTTGTCTGATTGCTCTGGCTAGAACTTCAAGAACTATATTGAATAAGTAGGGAGAGAGTGGGCAGCCTTGTCTAGTCCCTGATTTTAGTGGGATTGCTTCAAGTTTCTCTCCATTTAGTTTAATGTTAGCAACTGGTTTGCTGTATATGGCTTTTACTATGTTTAGTTATGGGCCTTGAATTCCTATTCTTTCCAGGACTTTTATCATGAAGGGGTGTTGAATTTTGTCAAATGCTTTCTCAGCATCTAATGAAATGATCATGTGGTTCTGTTCTTTCAGTTTGTTTATATAATGGATCACGTTGATGGTTTTCCGTATATTAAACCATCCCTGCATGCCTGGGATGAAGCCTACTTGATCATGGTGGATGATTGTTTTGATGTGCTCTTGAATTCGGTTTGCCAGAATTTTATTGAGTATTTTTGCGTCGATATTCATAAGGGAAATTGGTCTGAAGTTCTCTTTCTTTGTTGTGTCTTTGTGTGGTTTAGGTATAAGAGTAATTGTGGCTTCGTAGAAGGAATTCGGTAGTGCTCCATCTGTTTCAATTTTGTGGAATAGTTTGGATAATATTGGTATGAGGTCTTCTATGAAGGTTTGATAGAATTCTGCACTAAACCTGTCTGGAACTGGGCTCTTTTTGGTTGGGAGACCTTTAATGACTGCTTCTATTTCCTTAGGAGGTATGGGGTTGTTTAACTGGTTTATCTATTCCTGGTTTAACTTCGATACCTGGTATCTGTCTAGGAAATTGTCCATTTCCTGAAGATTTTCAAGTTTTGTTGAATATAGGTTTTTATAGTAAGATCTGATGATTTTTTGAATTTCCTCTGAATCTGTAGTTATGTCTCCCTTTTCATTTCTGATTTTTTTAATTTGGACGCACTCTCTGTGTCCTCTCGTTAGTCTGGCTAAGGGTTTATCTATCTTGTTGATTTTCTCAAAGAACCAACTTTTGGTGCTGTTGATTCTTTCTATGGTCCTTTTTGTTTCTACTTGGTTGATTTCAGCTCTGAGTTTGATTATTTCCTGCCTTCTACTCCTCCTGGGTGTATTTGCTTCTTTTTGTTCTATAGCTTTTAGGTGTGCTGTCAAGCTGCTGACATATGCTCTTTCCTGTTTCTTTCTGCAGGCACTCAGCGCTATGAGTTTTCCTCTTAGAACAGCTTTCATTGTGTCCCATAAGTTTGGGTATGTTGTACCTTCATTTTCATTAAATTCTAAAAAGTCTTTAATTTCTTTCTTTATTTCTTCCTTGACCAGGTTATCATTGAGTAGAGCATTGTTCAATTTCCAAGTATATGTGGGCATTCTTCCCTTATTGTTCTTGAAGACCAGTTTTAGGCCGTGGTGGTCCGATAGCACGCACGGGATTATTTCTATCTTTCTGTACCTGTTGAGGCCCATTTTTTGACCAATTATATGGTCAATTTTGGAGAAAGTACCATGAGGAGCTGAGAAGAAGGTATATCCTTTTGCTTTAGGATAGAATGTTCTATAAATATCCGTTAAGTTCATTTGGCTCATGACTTCTCTTAGTCTGTCGACATCACTGTTTAATTTCTGTTTCCATGATCTGTCCATTGATGAGAGTGGGGTGTTGAAATCTCCCACTATTATTGTGTGAGGTTCAATGTGTGTTTTGAGCTTTAGTAAGGTTTCTTTTACGTATGTAGGTGCCCTTGTATTTGGGGCATAGATATTTAGGATTGAGAGTTCATCTTGGTGGATTTTTCCTTTGATGAATATGAAGTGTCCTTCCTTATCATTTGATGACTTTTAGTTGGAAATTGATTTTATTTGATATTAGAATGGCTACTCCATCTTGCTTCTTCTGACCATTTGCTTGGAAAGTTGTTTTCCAGCCTTTCACTCTGAGGTAGTGTCTGTCTTTGTCTCTGAGGTGTGTTTCCTGTAGGCAGCAGAATGCAGGGTCCTCATTGCGTATCCAGTTTGTTAATCTATGTCTTTTTATTGGGGAGTTGAGGCCATTGATATTGAGAGATATTAAGGAATAGTGATTATTGCTTCCCGTTATATTCATATTTGAATGTGAGGTTATGTTTGTGTGCTTTCATTCTCTTTGTTTTGTTGCCAAGACGATTAGTTTCTTGCTTCTTCTAGGGTATAGCTTGCCTCCTTATGTTGGGCTTTACCATTTATTATCCTTTGTAGTGCTGGATTTGTAGAAAGATATTGTGTAAATTTGGTTTTGTAATGAAATGTCTTGGTTTCTCCATCAATGTTAATTGAGAGTTTTGCTGGATACAGTAACCTGGGCTGGCATTTGTGTTCTCTTAGGGTCTGTATGACATCAGTCCAGGATCTTCTGGCCTTCATGGTTTCTGGCGAGAAGTCTGGTGTGATTCTGATAGGTCTGCCTTTATATGTTACTTGACCTTTTTCCCTTACTGCTTTTAATATTCTTTCTTTATTTTGTGCGTTTGGTGTTTTGACAATTATGTGACGGGAGGTGTTTCTTTTCTGGTCCAATCTATTTGGAGTTCTGTAGGCTTCTTGTATGTCTATGGGTATCTCTTTTTTTAGGTTAGGGAAGTTTTCTTCTATGATTTTGTTGAAGATATTTACTGGTCCTTCGAGCTGGGAGTCTTCACTCTCTTCTATACCTATTATCCTTAGGTTTGATCTTCTCATTGAGTCCTGGATTTCCTGTATGTTTTGGACCAGTACCTTTTTCCGCTTTACATTATATTTGACAGTTGAGTCAATGATTTCTATGGAATCTTCTGTTCCTGAGATTCTCTCTTCCATCTCTTGTATTCTGTTGGTGAAGCTTGTATCTACAGCTCCTTGTCTCTTCTTTTGGTTTTCTATATCCAGGGTTGTTTCCATGTGTTCTTTCTTGATTGCTTCTATTTCCATTTTTAATTCCTTCAACTGTTTGATTGTGTTTTCCTGGAATTCTTTCAGGGATTTTTGTGTCTCCTCTCTATGGGCTTCTACTTGTTTATTTATGTTTTCCTGGAATTCTTTCAGGCATTTTTGCGATTCCTCTCTGTTGGCTTCTACTTGTTCTCTAAGGGAGTTCTTCACGTCTTTCTTGAAGTCCTCCAGCATCATGATCAAAAATGATTTTGAAACTAGATCTTGCTTTTCTGGTGTGTTTGGATATTCCATGTTTGTTTTGATGGGAGAATTGGGCTCTGATGGTGTCATGTAGTCTTGGTTTCTGTTGCTTGGGTTCCTGCGCTTGCCTCTCGCCATCAGATTATCTCTAGTGTTACTTTGTTCTGCTATTTCTGACAGTGGCTAGACTGTCCTATAAGACTGTGTGTCAGGAGTGCTGTAGATCTGTTTTCCTGTTTTCTTTCAGTCAGTTATGGGGACAGGGTGTTCTGCTTTCGGGCGTGTAGTTTTTCCTCTCTACTGGTCTTCAGCTGTTCCTGTGGGCCTGTGTCTTGAGTTCACCAGGCAGCTTTCTTTCAGCAGAAAATTTGGTCTTACCTGTGGTCCTGAGGCTCAAGTTTGCTCGTGGGGTGCTGCCCATGGGCTCTCTGCAGCGGTAGCAACCAGGAAGACCTGTGCCACCCCTTCCGGGAGCTTCAGTGCACCAGGGTTCCAGATGGTCTTTTGCTTTTTCCTCGGGCATCCGAGATGTGTGTGCAGAGAGCAGTCTCTTCTGGTTTCCCAGGCTTGTCTGCCTCTCTGAAGGTTTAGCTCTCCCTCCCACGGGATTTGGGTGCAGAGAACTGTTTATCCGGTCTGTTTCCTTCAGGTTCTGGCGGTGTCTCAGGCAGGGGTCCTGCCGCTCCTGGGCCCTCCCCCACGGGAGCCCAGAGGCCTTATACAGTTTCCTCTTGGGCCAGGGATTTAGGCAGGGGTGAGCAGTGTTGGTGGTTTCTTCCGCTCTGCAGCCTCAGGAGTGCCCACCTGACCTGGCGGTTGGGTCTCTCTCTCACGGGGTCTGGGAGCAGAGAGCTGCTGTGGGCCGGGATCCGCGGGTGTGGGACTTCCGGTAAACACAGAACGTGCCCGGTCCTAGAGGAATTCTGCTTCCGTGTGTCCCAAGCTCACCAGGCAGCTTTCTTTCAGCAGAAAAGTTGGTCTTACCTGTGGTCCCGAGGCTCAAGATCGCTCGTGGGGTGCTGCCCACGGGCTCTCTGCAGCGGCAGCAACCAGGAAGACCTGTGCCGCCCCTTCCAGGAGCTTCAGTGCACTAGGGTTCCAGATGGTCTTTGGCTTTTTCCTCTGGCGTCTGAGATGTGTGTGCAGAGAGCAGTCTCTTCTGGTTTCCCAGGCTTGTCTGCCTCTCTGAAGGTTTAGCTCTCCCTCCCACGGGATTTGGGTGCAGAGAACTGTTTATCTGGTCTGTTTCCTTCAGGTTTCGGTGGTGTCTCAGGCAGGGGTCCTGCCGCTCCTGGGCCCTCCCCCACGGGAGCCCAGAGGCCTTATACAGTTTCCTCTTGGGCCAGGGATGTGGGCAGGGGTGAGCAGTGTTGGTGGTCTCTTCTGCTCTGCAGCCTCAGGAGTGCCCACCTGACCAGGCGGTTGGGTCTCTCTCTCATGGGGTCTGGGAGCAGAGAGCTGCTGCGGGGTCTTTTATAATTTTGTTGAAGATATTTATTGGTCCACTAAGTTGGGACTCTTCACTCTCTTCTATACTTATTATCCTTAGGTTTGATCTTCTCATCGTGTCCTGGATTTGCTGCATGTTTTGGACTAGAAATTTTTGCATTTTACATTATCTTTGACAGTTGTGTCGATGTTTTCTATAGTATCTTCTGCCCCTGATATTTTCTCTTCTATATCGTGTATCTGTTTTAATTCTTGCATCTATGACTCCAGATCTTTTCCCTAGGTTTTCTATCTCCAGAGTTGTCTCCCTCTGTGATTTCTTTATTGTTTCTATTTCCATTTTTAAATCCTGGATGGTTTTGTTCAATTTCTTCAACTGTTTGGTTGTATTTTCCTGTAATTCTTTAAGGGATTTTTGTGTTTCCTCTTTAAGGACGTCTACTTGTTTACTTGTGTTGTCCTGTATTTCTTTAAGTGAGTTATTTATGTCCTTCTTAAGGTCCTCCATCATCATCATCATAAAATGTGATTTTAAATTCAAAGCTTGCTTTTCCAGCGTGTTTGAATATCCAGTATTTGCTTTGTTTGGGAGTACTGTGCTCTGACAGTGCCAAATAGTCTCAGTTTCTGTTGCTTAGGTTCCTGGGCTTGCCTTTCACCATCAGGTTGTCTCTGGTGTTAGCTTGTCTTTGCTGACTCTTACAGTGGCTTGACTGTCCTGTATGCCTCTATGCACTGCAATAGACATATTTTCTTTCAATCTGATATGGAAACAGAGAGCTCTTCTCTCAGGCTTGTAGGCACTCCTGGCAACTGGCTTTCAGCTCTAGGCATAGGTAGAAGCCTGAAGGGTCCTGTCCCTGACTTTTCCCATTTCCCTGTGCCCAGGGGGCACAGATATCATTAGGCGATTTCCTCTTGGGTCAGGAATGTGGGCAGAGACTAGTCTCC